>NC_033799.1:18466301-18483644 GCF_001876935.1 Asparagus officinalis | reverse complement strand
GTTATACCCCTATCCCTTATAAATACTACCTATACATGAACCAGAGAGAGGCGAATTAAGTATAGAGACTTGAGCTTTTGCACGATTTAAGCAAAGAGAGAGCAGAAGAGAGATGAGAGAGAGGAGAGAGAGAGAGAGAGAGAGAGAGAGAGAGAGAGAGTCTTCATCTTTGATAAACACTTTAAGAAGCTTTTGGTGATTCCTAGAGATCTAAGCTCAGACTTGATCTTTGGAAGAGTGAACATTTTACATCGATAAGATATTCACTTAAGATTCTTACTTTGATAAACAAAGAAGAATATCAAGAAGCCTTCACGGTTCAATCAGAATCTTGTGAATTGGTGGTCTACGGGCTAACGCACCCCCGGCACAGGCAAAGTCCCTACAAAAGCATGAGTTGATAAACAATATTTGTATTATTTTCTAGGAAGTTGTAATTCTTTTGTTCATTGTGTAAGAGAGGTCTTATAAAAAGGCTATTTTCTTTTGAATTCATTGTAAGCGATCAAAATATAATGGATTTCACAATGAAAACGATTTCTGATGAAAACACCAAGCTCATCCAATTATCCTAAAGACAATATATTTTTCTTCAAGCTTTTCACATGTTGTACATCTTGAATGGTGGTGCGTATTATACTATCAAACATTTTGATTTTGACAATACCAATACTATAAATATAGATCCTCCCGAGAATCCCGAGATAGGTTCATATTTATGAATCATTCTCTCCGGGAGGTCATGTGCTAGGAAGCTGCTGAATCTATAAGGCAGATATCAGCAAACTTCTTCCTGCCTTCATTAACAGTGATTGCTCCAATGTATAAAATTTCATCATTGTCTGATGCGATGATAACTCATCCTTGAGATGTTGATTTCTCTAAAGATCTTTTGTCACCACTCTTCTTATTGTGCTAGCACTCTGATTTTACATGCCCCCTTTTACCACAGCTATAACATTTGATATTCTTACTTCTTAATTTTGATCTACCATGAGTATGACTCCAACTGGAGCCACGTTCCGTTGATCTTTCTCTCGTCACCGATAAGGTCTCCGCTTGTTGCGAACTTGTCTGCCTGTCTTCTTTATTCTTGCACCAATTTTCTTCCTCTAGAATGGATGCTGCAATATCGTCGAAGATTAGATAGTTTGTAAGGACGATGTTTGTCAGATTGATGATGAGTTGATCATAAGAATCAGGTTGACTTTGAAGTAGAAGCTATGCACGTTCATTCACACCGAAGATAACGACCTTCAAATATTACACGAAAAATCATATTGTTATTCTTTGCATGGCACTAGAAATTCCTCACTATTGCCAGAAAGTGTTCAAAGCAATGAATCAAGTTTCCACTAAAAGAAGAAATTTACCCTTATCACAAATGATATAGGAAAGGAATTTGCTTCCACAGATAATAATGATATTGGTGAGCAAATGCAATCAACGCCTACCTTTACTGAACAAAATAATATAAGATTATTCACAAAAGATGACATATTTGTGAACATTGATCAAAGATCAACAAGGCCAGATTTCGTTGTGCATAAAATAGGAGAAACTACATCAGTCCACTTAGTGAAAGCAAGACATTCAAAAGTATTCCCTTCAACTGATCATAGTGATGAGTATTCATCATCATCCGTTGATAATTCACCTATGAACAGAATGACACATCTCCAAACAGATAGACAAAAAAATATTGGTAAGTGACTATAGAATTAATTTTGTCGTCTACATTACATTGCATATGCATGCGATTACTTAAAATATAGCCATACTACACTTCCCTTCATCCCTCCTTCGACCCCAGCTTCTACCTACTTTTTTATGTTCTCTTCATCCCTTTTGTTCTATGTAATCACATCAAAGGCAGAGAGACCGCCTTTTGCTCTGGATCCACCGTTTGAAGTCTGTAGCAAGTGCCATGCAATCATTTGGAAGGAAAAGAAAGTAGAAGGCAAAGCAAAACATAAGTCCTACTACACAACCTGTTGCAAAAATGGAAGGATTGACTTGCCCCATTTCCGAAGGGCACGGAAAAAGCTTCGTAGATTATTGAATCTAAGCAAGCTTGATGCTCACAGTAGAAGATTCTGTGAACTTATACACTCATTTAATTCAATATTCTCTATGACTTTACATGGAGCAAAGATTGACTACAGTGTTATGCGTTGTAAAGGACCTTATACATTCCGAATGCATGGAAAAAACTATCATGCTATCGGATCTCTAATACATGAGCCACCAAATAAACCAAGATTTGCTCAATTATATATATATGACACAACAAATGAAATTGATAATAGATATCAATCTTTAAACCGAGATGAACCTCCAAATGACATGATAGGGACAATGGACAAGGAGATACTGCATGACCTCAAAATCGTGCTTGATTCTAACAATGGATATGTAAAAGTATTTAGAAAGGCAAGAGACTTGCATGAAGAGAACAAAATCGAAATCAAAATCGAGGTTTGAGCAATTATAACCGCCCACAAGTAGATGATATTGTAGGCCTTATGCTTGGTGACGAGTTTTAAGAAAACAAAGATTGTGACATTATTATAAAACATAAGAAGAAAGCATTTCAATGTATAACTGAACTACATCCATCTTACATGCCACTACAATATCTAGTACTATTTCCTTATGGTGAAGACGGTTGGTATATAGGTCTAGAAAACCGTGATCCAGATGGAAAACAAAGAAAAAGGACGAAAATGACCACGAAAGATTATTATCCATATAGGCTCCAGCAACGTACAGATGAGGGCACAACTCTTCTACAGGGTGGGAGGCATATCCAACAATTTATAGTTGATGTTTATGCAACAGTTGAAGAAAAGCGTTTGCGTTGGATTAAAAATAATCAGAGGACGCTTCATGCTGAATGATAGAAGGGCCTATGTGATGCATTAGAAGCTAGTGATACCAATACAACACAAGTGGGGGGAAAATTGTGTTGCTATCATTACTTACAGGTGGTCCATGATACATGATGCAAAACTATCAAGATGCAATGACAATATGTTCATGGAGTGGAATGCCAGGTTTGTTCATCACCTTTACATGCAATCCAAATTGGATTGAAATAGATGATTATTTGAAGCTAATACCAGGCCAAAAACCTCCATATCGACCTGGTATTGTTACACGGGTTTTCCATATTAAGTTACAACAAATGTTAAAGGAGCTCACTAGGAAATCAACCTTTGGAAAGGCCATTGCATGTAAGAGTCTTTAGCTTCACATAATTAGGGAACTTTATACCTCTTAGTTTTCCTCACTCCATTCTTTAAGACCTAATATCATAGTTACAATTTTTACAGATCATTCAGTCGTGGAATTCAAAAAACAAGGTCTTCCTCATGCGCATATATTGATAACATTTTGTCTGAAAAAAAAGAAATTAAGGACAATAAAAAATTGATGAAATGATTTATACTAAAATCCCTGACAAAGAAATTGATCCTTTATTGTTTGAGTTGGTTACAACTCATATGATACATGGACCATGTGGAGTTCACAATCTTCGATCGCCCTGGATGAAAAATGACCAATGCTCAAAAGGCTATCCAAACCATTTAATGAATTCACAAAAATTGTGCAAAAGGCTTCCCTATCTATAGGAGAAGAAAAAATTGTCCGACAATTGTTGTTAAGAATGTTGATGTGGATAGTTCATTGGTTGTCCCATACAACTCATTTCTTCTACGTAGATTTCAATCACACATTAATGTCGAGGTCTACACACATGCAAAAGTGATTAAATACTCATTTAAGTATATGCAAAAGGATCCCGACTTAGCAACTGGAATTCTAAAAGACAACCCTGATCATGACAATGATAAGATTCATCACTATCTAGATGCTCGATATATCAATGCAGCAGAGGCGGTTTGGAGATTATTTGACTATAATCTTCATTAACGTTATCCACCTATGGAGAGATTTCGCTGTCATTTCCCAAATGAACAAGAATTCTACTTTCTCGATAATGGATGCGTTGAGAATGTTGTGCAATCTGAAAGATCTCTTAAGACAATGCTTATTGAATGGTTTGTTGCAAATCAAACTTTTAAAAATGCAAAACACCTACTTTATATCGAGTTTTCGCAAAATTTTGTTTGGAGTAGACAAGGCCTTATATAGCTTCCACGAATGAAGCACTTTGCTATTGGAAGATTACCCTTTGCACAACATGTTAGTGGTGAAAGATATTATTTGCATATGTTGTTAAATGTTGTTAGGGGAGCAACAAGCTATGATTTTTTAAGGACAGTTGATAATATCGTTCACCCTACATTCAAGTTTATTTGTCTTGCAATGGGCTTGCTAGAAGATGATAATGAGCGAAATTTTTGTCTAAGTGAGGCGTCTCACTTCAGTGATGCTACTGGGCTTCGGTGGCTTTTCTCAACAATACTCATGTTTTGTGATGTAACTCATGTCGAGTGCCTATGCGGAAGCGTGCTCGCTCACCAAACAAGTTGTAAGCACGAGAGAAGAATAACCAATCACACACGAGCACAATCCAAAACTAAAATATGACAGATCAATCATAAACACAGAGATATATGTGGTTCGACAATTTGCCTACATCCACGGGGAGAGGATGAGGAGATTCTACTAAATCAAGGAGAGTACAAAGGATTATAATCTCACAAAACTCACAAACTAACCATCAACCAAAGCTCTCAACTTGCTCACTATATCTCCCTCTCACAATGCTCAAAAAGTCTATCTAATCTCTGATTATAACTCTCCTTTTTTTAATGATCCTAATCTCTTCTAAGGCGTTCCATATATATAGAAAACCTAAAACCAAAACAAATTAGGAATTCTAAAACCAAAAATAAAACAAATTAGGAATCCTAATAACCTGTTACCAAAACAGATTAAGAATCATGTTATCAAAATAGATTAGAAATTCTAATAACCTATTATCAAAACAGATTAGGAACTTGCTATATAATAATTCTCTACCTCGACGAAGTATTCCCAAAACTGAGCCGACACCAACATGAGCACTAATGCATTATCTCACCAAATTTGGTCGCACCAATGTGGTTGCCTACGTACCTCCTCTCCCAAGGGATCAAGCTGCCCGTAGTTCATCCAAATGGCTGTCAACGACCTCAACAATCACGAATGTACAATAAGTTTTGATAATGATTAAACTTGTTACTCGGAACCATCTTAGTGAGAATATCCGCCAGATTATCCTTCGTGTGGACCTTCATAATCTCTACATCGCCATTTTCAAGAACATCTCGAGCGAAGTGATAAGAACGTCAATGTGCTTCGTCCTCGCATAAAAAAACTGATTCTTCACCAAATAGATAGAACTCATACTATCACAATAAATAGTGACGGACCACTACCATATACCAAGTTCCTCCAAAAGTCCTCGAAGCCAAAGAGCCTCCTTCACAGCCTCTGTTATCGCCATATACTCTGCCTCCGTCATAGATAAAGTCACCATAAACTGTAAGGTACATCTCCAACACACCGGCATACGAGTCAAAGTGAACACATACCCCGTAATAGACCGGTGCTTATCTAAATCTCCGGTATAATCCGAATCAATATAGCAAATGCACAACTGCCCACCTGTAGTATCTCGCTCATAAACCAAACCAACATTGATCGTACCTCGAATGTACCTCAAAATTCATCTCACGGCGTCCTAATGACCCACTCCTGGATCGTGCATGTATCTCAAAATCATGCTCACTGCCTGTGACAAATCTGGTCTCATATATATTATCATGTACATTAAACTCCCAACCACGCTCGCATATGGAGTCTTCAACATCAACTCTCTATCTTCAACTGTCTTTGGTGAAAGGTCAGCTGAAAGCTTCAAATAGGGTCCTAAAGGTACACTAACTGGCTTCATATCCATGCTGACATGAAATCGCTGTAGAATCTTCTACAAATAAGCCATCTGTGTCAAACAAATTCTGCTATTCTCTTTGTCTCTGCTGATCTCCATCCCTAAAATACGCTTAGTTTCACCCAAATATTTTATCTCAAACTCCTTTGAAAGTTGTGCCTTCAACTCATCTATAGAAGACCTGAAAATGGAGGTAACCAACATGTCATCAACATAG
This sequence comes from Asparagus officinalis, assembly GCF_001876935.1. NCBI lineage: Eukaryota > Viridiplantae > Streptophyta > Magnoliopsida > Asparagales > Asparagaceae > Asparagus > Asparagus officinalis. The sequence goes on along the minus strand of NC_033799.1, from coordinate 18,477,522 downwards.
AACAATAAATAGATGTACGCACCTCTTTTCAACTTGTGAAAATACATGCAATGATCAAACTGGCTCCTAGTATATGAATGACCAAGCATAAAACCATCAAATTGCCTATATCACTGTCGAGGAGACTGTTTCAAATCGTATAGCGATTTCTTCAACCTGCAAACCATATTTTCCTTCCCTGTAGCTTGGAATCCCAATGGCTGAGTTATATATATTTCTTCATCAAGATCACCATGAAAAAATATCATCTTCACATCCAACTGATCTAACTCCAATCCATACTGTGCCACCAAAGCTAGCAAAATCCGAATCGAAGAATACTTCACCACCGGAGAGAAAACCTTATTATAATCAATACCTTCCTCCTGTGCATAGCCCTTCGCAACTAACCTAGCCTTGAACCTCAATGGAGTGCCATCAATGCCCTCCTTCTTTATGTATACCCACTTACAACTAATTGTCTTCCGCCTCTTAGGAAGCTCAACAATCTCCCATGTATCATTCTTATGAAGAGAGTCCATCTCCTCCTGCATAGTCACCTGCCATGAATCAGCCTCCGAACTCTGTTCGGTCTCTTTGAATGTAGTAAACACCAACTCATTGATACTCTCCACCGAAAGTGCATATGCAACTACTGTATCGGTATACCGTGCTGGCATCCGTATGTCTCTCATCTGTCTCTAAGCCGCAATAAAATCCTGAACCAGAACCGTCGGTCCCTGATCCTGCACAACTATACCCGTATCCTCCTCGTCATCATCGTGCTCGCCTGGCATCACCTCAGTTGGTACTCTAATGGATAATGTACCATCTAGACAATGTGGAGCTGCATCGATCTCCACCACCTGTGATATTTCTTTCGTCTGGTCGGTCTCTACCTGATGAGAGCTGGAAAGCTTCAAGATAAAAGTCTCATCGAACATGACGTCTCTACTCTGCATAATCTTCCTATCAACTGGTTCTCCTAGCTTGTATCCCGTGACACCACGCTTGAATCCTACAAATATGGCCTTCCTAGCTCGAGGTTCCAACTTATCAGTCTTCACATGATAGTATGCAGGGTACCCATATACCTTGAGCTGATCATAATCGTGTGTTGGCTCTCCCGACCATATCTCCATAGGGGTCTTCCCCTCAATCGCGATGAAGGCAACCTGTTAATAAGGTGGCTCGCATATGAAAGTGCCTCAGCCCAAAGATCTTCTCTAAACTACTATGTGCCAACAAATATCATATCTTCTCTAACAAAGACCAATTTTAACCTCTCTGTCACCCCATTCTGCTATAGTGTATGACTAACTATGAAGTATCTCTCTATGTCCTCGTCTCGACATAGCTGCTGAAAGGGGTCTGATGTGTACTCACCACCGTTGTCGGATCGTAACGTCTTGATCTTTCTCCTAGTCTGCAGTTCTAACCTCTTCATCCACTCTACAAATATATCTAGGACTTCACTCTTCTTCACCATAGTGTACACCCAACAACGTCTAAAATAGTCATCAACAAACGTGACAAACCAATGGCTATCACCAAGTGATGCAGTCTTGGTGAGACCCAAAACATCTGTGTACACATAATCCAGGATGCCCCTCATCCTATGAATGACTATCCCAAACTTTACTTTCGTCTTCTTGCCAAGAACACAGTACTCACAGAACTCAACTTTTCCACTCTTGGCTTCCTTCAATAGCCCATGCTTGCATAGCGCCTGTAGTGACTTCTCTCCTGTGTGCCCTAATATGTAATGCCAAAGTCTGCTAATGTCCGTCTTTAAAATAGCTGAAGCAACCTGGCCAATCATGATTCTCCCTTCAGAGAATACAAGTTCCGATTGCGGATTCCCTGCATCACCATCAAAGATCCCTTAGTAACATTTGCTACAGCATCCTCAAAGGTCATCTTGAATCCCTTCGCCTCCAAAGCTCCAACTGATATAAGATTCTCCTTCAACTAAGGAATAAATCTCACCTCCTTTAATTCGCGGACTACTCCATCGTGCATCCAAATCCTCATAGTACCTATCCTACGAATACCACAGGATTGATCATTTCCCATGACAACAACACCCCTATCGAGTCTCTCAAATGATGAAAACCAATCTTGCCTAGGAGTCACATGATAAGTAATGTCAGAATCAAGCATCCAATCTGATGCATCCAAGTGGTTCACCTCTAGAGTAATCAATAGAGAAAAACTCAAATCATCGGAATCATCGTCTTTCGCAATATTCACCTCATTGGCATTCGGGCCCTTTTTTTTGCTATTCTCCTTCTCCTTGATCTTTGGACAGTCTCTCTTCTAATGTCTCTGCTCCTTGTAGAATGCACATTAGTTCTTTCCTAGCTGGTGATGACCTCTTGACTTTGACCTTCCTCTATTACCACCTTTTAGATATGAGCTTCTACCTCTCGTCGACAATGCTTCTCCTAAAGTACTAGCGCGATAAGTCTCTTTGTCCTTTCTCCTCAAATCATAGTTTGTCAAAGCATTAGTAACTTTACTATAGCTGATAGAAGACCTCCCATTCAAAAAAGTAAGCACGAAGGTATCATACTCCTCATCTTATAAGGAGCCCAAAAAAATAATCGCCTTGTACTCATCCGATATCTTCTCATCAACATTCGCCAAGTCCGATAATAACTTAGTGTAGTTGTTCACATGAACCGCTAGTGAGGTGCCTCGGGACATCTAAAATCTGAACAATCTTCACAGCAAGTGCAAATGGTTCTCAACACTCTTCGTAAGGTATTTATTGTTAAGAATTTCTCATATCTTCATTGCAGACGTCACCCCAATCACATCATACTTTAATTCTTGTTCCAAATAGGATCTGATCATCCCACAAGCATTCTTATTCATCTTTTCCTATATCGTCTCTTCATATTTTGGTAGTGTCTCTTAGACCATGATGGTCTCCTCCAAGTTCTGAGCATTAAGCGCATCTTGAATGTCGTTCATCCACAAACCAAAGTTGATTTTGTTGTCATACTTCATCATACTAATTTTGGTATTCTAAAAACCAACTTGGACTGTACTCGTCTGCTTTCACCAACTTCTTCACCCATACTCGCAAACTCCAAATTATAAAGAAAGATTCAAATTTTGAAAGGAATAAGAAATTACCTAATTGAACCCTAGATTGGATTCCAAATAGAACTCCTAACCACATGAGCAGAGCGAGATCTTCAACGGCAACTTCAAATCCTATCTCCATCGAAGCCTAGATCCAAGAACCAAGTTTTCACGATGAATCTTCCTCCACCTAATGCCAAAATCCTAGATCTGATATCTGAGCTCTGATACCAATTATTGTGCTTTGATACCAATTGTCGAGCGTCTATGCGGAAGCGTGCTCGCTCACTAAACAAGTCGTAAGCACGAGAGAAGAATAACCAATCACACACGATCACAATCCAAAACTAAAATATGACAGATCAATCATAAACACAGAGATATACGTGGTTCGACAATTTGCTTACGTCCACGGGGAGAGGATGGGGAGATTCCACTAAATCAAAGAGAGTACAAAGGGTTACAATCTCACAAAACTCACAAACTAACCCTCAACCAAAGCTCTCAACTTGCTCATAATATCTCCCTCTCACAATGCTCAAAAAGTCTCTCTAATCTCTGATTACAACTCTCCTCTTTTTGATGATCCTAATCTCTTCTAAGGCGTTCCATATATATAGAAAACCTAAAATCAAAACAGACTAGGAATTCTAATACAAAAAACAAAATAAATTAGGAATCCTAATAACCTGTTACCAAAACAGATTAAGAATCATGTTACCAAAATAGATTAGGAATCCTAATAACCTGTTACCAAAACAGATTAGGAACCTTGTATCGAACAACTCATCCAGAGAAACTATGGGAGTTGCATTGGAAATCATTAACAGAAGATTATAAATTCATATTAGCAAAGAGAAATCCTAAGAAGGACATAACTCACTGAAGATCAGCTGAAAAATGAAGCTCTAATTAAGATACAACAAACGTTGGTTCATAATGGCCAATCATTAGTAAATTACCCAACAATGTCATTTCCCACCACTGATGCAAATCTAGGTTTAAGTAATCAGTTAATGTTTGATGAGCTAGACTATGATGCTGCTTTTTTGACAATTAAGGTTGTTAAGTTAGAGAAAAATTTGAATGATGACCAGCATTAAGGCATATGTTTCAATCTTGAAATAATGTTCAGAGGAACTTGGTAAGCTTTTCTTTATCTATGGAGGTGGAGGGACAGGAAAAACCTACTTGTGGAACACTTTGGTTACAAAATTGAGAAGTGAGAAAAAAACTAGTGTTGGTTGTAGCTTCTTCTGGTATTGCATCCTTGCTCCTGCCTAGGGGTCGAACTACACACTCCAAATTTAAAATCCCAATAGACATCACTGAATTTTCAACTTGCACAATAAAGAAATAATCACATCTAGCTCAGCTTAACGTTCCACCAGCTTGACAATTTTGGGTGAAGCTCCTATGGCAGCAAAGTAAGCATTTGATGCTGTCGATAGAAGATTTAGGGATATTATGAAAACTAATTCAAATCCTAATGCTTCTATCAAGCCCTTTGGATATAAGACAGTTGTGTTAGGTGGTGACTTTAGACAGATTCTTCCAGTTGTTCCAAGGGAAGGGAGGGAGCATATTGTTAATGCTTCAATACATAGATCTCTGCTTTGGAAACATTGTCATTTGTTTCTTTGGACAAAGAACATGTGCTTAGAAAATACAAAACCAGGCTCTCATTTATTCAATGAAACAAAAGAATTTGCAAAGTGGGTGTTATCTATTGGTGATGAGACAATTGATGGTATTCATCCAGAAAATGTGCTAGACTTAATGTGGATACAAATCCCAGATGATATGTTAGTTGATTCTAAGCAGAGAATGAAGAGTCTTATAGATGCAACTTATCCATCTTTGGCCACAAATTTTGGTGATCCTATTTATTTACAGGGCATGGCAATGCTTGCCCTCAACAAATGAACAAGTTAACTCAATAAATGATGATATTCTTGAGTTATTTCAGCTCAGATGCCAAGCTTACTGTTGATGAAAAACAAAAGAGGAAAGAACTTATCTACACTACTTAATTTTTGAATTCTCTCAAGATTTCAGCACTACTGAATCATTGTTTGAAATTCAAGGTTAATACACCGATTATATTACTACGAAATATAAATCAAGGCATAGGTCTTTATAATAAAACTCGCCTTACCTTAACAAAGCTTGGTCAGAAAGTGTTGGAAGCAAAAATCATTACTGGCTCCAATATTGGAAAAGTAGTTGCTATACCTAGGATCAAAATGTTCTCTGATAAATGCGAGCTACCATTTATTATGCGCAGGACACAATTTCTAGTCAAGTTAGCATTTGACATGACAATAAACAAAAGCCAAGGACAAACTCTTAGGAAAATTGGCGTTCTTTACAAACTACAATTTTCTCACATGGACAGCTTTATGTTGCTGTATCAAGAGCAACATCAAGGCAATCCCTGTAATTCTTACTAGGTGAATAGACAGATATGCCAACAAACTGCACACAAAACATTGTGTATAAAGAAGTCCTTCAAGAAGTTATGGAACAAATTCTTCCATCTAATCCAGTCAGTGAAGAACCCAATGCAAAAGTATGTATCATTCGAAACAAAAAATGACAATCTCATGCTAATAAATAATGGCATCGGCGCATGGCATGTTTTATGCTCTATCCAATTCTAATTCATCAACCTCTTTGAAACTTCTTATGCTGAAATATTAAGATGTACCCTTTCTGTGCTCTGGTCATCTTTCTTTTATAAACATCATCCTAATAAGACCCACAAACTTCTTTGTTGTGATTATTCTTGACATTGAAATCTTCAATCTATATTTCTATGCCTTCTAATAATTTCTTCTCATAATCTTTACCACTTTAGTCCATCGTTAAACCGCATGATGCTATGGTGGCGTGTTCAAGTATCCATCTTTAGGAGAGCATGTTTCTTTATATTTGTAACTTATTTAATCTCAATTTGAAATCATCATCATATTTATTAAGTTCTCATAAGTAGGTTACTGTCACTAATACATCATGAGTAATATAATATTTTTCTTATGTGCTTGCCACCTGCCTCCTCACCTAATTCTCAATCACAACAGATAAATTTTTTAGAAGAAACTTAGACTGAATTTTTTCACATTCAGACTTTAATTTAGCATGTTTCAGAGCTAAGTTTGGGTTTGTACATGATTATAAACTTCATGTTGAAGCATGATAAAAAAGTATAGTCCTTTTTACTATCTTAGGATTAGTCCACAAAGTTAATGATATTGATGAATAAACACTTTTCAAAGATGAGCATACATCATGAGAAAATTTTATGCTTATATATGCCACCATACTTGTTATGTACTAATGATCCGTTGTAGGCAGAGAGGCATGCGGGTCTTATTTAAAATATCTTCTAACATGTTTTACTTCTTTTAGAGAATCATGCATGTAATGTAAAGTGAAAGTTTGACATAATAGGCTACTACATTCTGAAGAACCCTCATAACGTTCTTACATTCTGAAGAACCCTCGTAACATTCTTACTTTCTTATTTTTTAACTATTCTATGAAATCTATAACCTTTATACAAGATATGCCTGCATCCGAAGAGCCCACTCTTGATGCATGTATGGACACAAGTGAAGTCTTTGGAAACTCTGAGAGATAGAAGGGCAAGTTCAAAGAATTGAAGGAAATAGACCATGATGATCGATCAAGTTCCTCTAGCTCAATTAGTAGCAAGTGGGAAAAACTGAAAAAGAGTTTGAAGCGAAGTGCAAAATCCTGATTCTCCATCGATTGCAAAACGAAGCCCAAAGCTTAAGACACCACTCAAAATTGACACTGGTAGTAAGTACTTCTTTCAGTGTTAGCTTTTCTACTATTTTATATTTACATATTCTTCTAACATTCATCATGGTTATAGTACTAAGCAGTTTAAGTATCAGAGAAAGGAAAGTTGTAACAAATGTTGAACCTCAATTTACCCTTCCAATTGAACGAGTAGAAAAGCATAAGGGAGATCCAACAAAGAGAAAGGCAGAGCAAGAAGCAATAAAAAAAATCCCAAGGGCAAAGTTAAAAAATGACTGCAACATAATCCAATACCAAAGGGAAAAAAAAAGAGCATCCACTTCACAAAAAAGAAAAACGACAACTCGCTAAAGATAGTGAGATCGAGTATTTGCAACATGGTGCATTGAAGCATATAATGTAAACCTTCGAATATTGAAGCTTTGGTATGGTCAGCTTCATGGTGCATTGAAGCATGCAATCAATGGTCTTCATTGCTAAAGATGAAAAGGTCTTTCCTAAACCACAACACTCTAAAATTATGTTTTTTACAATAAAAAAATTACACATTCTTGTACAATTATATCTATATAAACTTTGTGGCTTATGTGTCTATTTCTTTTGGACTCTTGTCCACGTGTGTTCTTGAAGAGCTAACAACCACCAGCACGTAACATGGTAGTTGCAAACAAGGATTTGTACCAATTGGGCTAGCTGAGCGCTGGAAATCTATGCTCGAGGAGGGTTCAACATATGCTACTTCAAGGGCTTCTGTTATTGATTCAAACAACTATATCAAAATTATTGATCATAAGCTAGCACCAATTGATTTTTACTGAGAGGACAACTTCTACCATTCTGCCGGACACGAATATTCCACTGGAACCTTTAGACAACATGGAAAAGCTTGACACTCTTCAACAAATTGAAAATGCCAAGGAAGTCGAACCATCTAAAGAACCTACAGCAAAGATTGAAGTTCTCAAAGGTTACTATCTATTTCTCTTTTAGTTTTCTTTACAACTCAGACTTTATCCTGTACACTCATCATGCTAATTTTCATGCTTAGAAAGAAAATTCTCATCCATAACAATTATGCAACACATGATGTATGCTCCACAAGTATAATAATTTTAGTGCATGCATAATAAATCAATCTTCTGATACATTATTTGTTGTTCAGTTTTCTTACTAATCGATAGACGGTCATTTTAAACTGTGGGTCTTCATTTTTAAAATGCAAAGAAAAGCAATGTTATAGAAAAAGGATTGCAAATTTGCTAAGGTTGTCTCATTGCAACAGATGTCCTGACACTTGTCATCGATGTCCGTCCCCCTACTACAAGACATACAAAGAAGAAGCTTATCCACTATGCTGAGGTCTTCATGATAGACGAGACTATATTTTCAAGAGTTTGTGTGCTTACTATCTGGAAGGAAGAATACGAACGAACTAAAGAATTTTATTTACCAATTAAAAAACAACTTGTCCTTCTTGCGAGTGGCCTCAGAACAAACAATTTTCGTGGTATGTTCTCAACATATCCTAAAAATTAGCACATCAATAAAAATTCCTTGACTGACTTGAGTTGGAAAAAATAAAAAAGGGCGTCACGGGCCACAGACAAGCACATTCTCAAGATTCAATATATTGATCCAGAGGACATGCTTGAGGTTAGATTGCTTCTCAAAGAGTAAGTTATTCTGAATTCTCAAATATTTGTAGTTAGTGATGATCATTTATAAAATATTTTCCTTTTTTCTCATCTCTTCTCGGTCTCTCACATTGATTAAATTCAAAATAGAGTGACGAACAAAGCAGCCCAACTTCGGGCTTGTAAAGTCGAGATATCATCATTCAGTAAAATTTATTGCAAAACTCCTGATGAGATCCACACAATCAGCTAACTTCATGCTCTTACTATCTCTTCACCCATTCCTGGCAAGGTGTGTACTCTGATGTCAATTTTTTTCTCTTCTTATAAATGAATCTTAGATGCATTTGTAATCAATATTAATAAACCTTGTCTTTATATTGCAAGCCTTTTGCAATAAGATCAATAATGTAGCATGTGTTACATTGAACTATGTCATTTGCATGTTCTTTTACATGCCTGTTCATTCACTATATACATTATAATAAGACAAGAAAAAAGAGAGGAGAAATCATAGACTAATGATTTGAAAAAAGAGAAAAGTTGCAAAAAAAAACCATCTTCTTTCAAAAAAAAAAAACTTTTATGATCCGGAATATTATTTCATTTCTGAATTATGAGCTTAACTGCGAATCTTTAAAAAAAAAAGGGAATTCCTTATCATCTACTCAATCCACAACCTCATTTCTCCTCTACTCCCTACAATTCAACATAGTACTTGCACTATTCAAAAGATTCCTCAATCGAAACTTTCATAATATTATTTACATGTATCCCTTTTGGTGTCTAATTTTCTCTCTGATCTTATACAGAAAATGTAGGAGTGGCGAACATTGTTGAAGAAGCTCAGGAAAAATAATCTGGAAACTAGCTGGTCGACCGGAAACGTGCACAAGATCAAAGCAAGTTTCTGGAGTTGGGACAATCTGTTGTGCGCAGCGGAAATTTCGGCAGCACCTCCGGTGCGCAAGGTGCACAACAAGAGATTAGATCACAATGAAATTCTCGTTTCTCAAAGGAAACAAGAACCAAAAGCCAGATATCTCATCAAAGTGAGATATCAGCTCTTCCTCTCGTCAGCTCTAGGACTGCGCGTCGAGGGAACCTACAAGCTATTACAAATCACGGTAAGAACACAAATTTTACGTGGTTCGGCAAATCGCCTACGTCCACGGGGCAAGGAGGGGGGGATATCTACTAATAGAGGGAGAGATACAATTGGGGTTTACAATCTCACAAATAAAACCCTCTCACAAACTCTCAGATCCCTCACACAAATACTCTCTCAAAGGGGATACAAAGGAGCCTTTGATTGATTTTGGAATCAGCCGCAAAATCACAAAACAAATCCTCTGCCACCTTTGCACCTGCACCAGCCGTCAAAATTCCTTTTCCCGTAGCCGCAAAAAAAACTTCACAGCCAAAGCCTCCTTGCTACGCTTTTTCTCCAGCCGCACAAAAGCACCCACAGCCGCAAGAGAGAGAAAAACAAAACTGGTGTTCACGAAAACCTCCTGCACATCCAACTTCACGAAACCCTAGGCTATTAAATAGCACTGTTCGTGGGCCGCTTCACATGTACCCGAACGAAACCCGAATAAAAAATCCAAACGGACTCACGTGGGTGTGGACCCCACAAGCCGCACTTTCTCTTCATGTGCGCAGCTTTTCACGTGAATTCATTCACATGAGTTCACAATTCTCCACCTCGGCAAAGTTTTCTCAAAACTGAGCCGACGCTGACCATATCAAATGCCTCACTTGTTGCATCCACTACGCCATGGCAACGGACTCATGACAACGAACTCCATCCACAACAGGTCGAGACCCAAACGGGAGTGCGAACACTCAACCCAAACCAAATAGTGTCTACTCACCAAATCAAACTGAGCCTACACCGACTACACCAAATGCCTCACTTGCTGAGACCCAAATGTCGATGTCGCTCACCAAATCGATCTCACCCCCATCAACTAATCCAAACCCGGCTGCATCATAAAGACTGCCTACGTATCCTCTTGCCCAAGAAATCGTGACATACCTGCTCAGAACAAAATCAGAAGCCAATACCTGATAATCAAACACGTCTCTGAATCCCAAATGTGCTATCGGATCAAATCTCACATCCACGATGTGACCAAATGCTGGGTAGCCAAACATCCGACGCAACCCAAAATCTGAAGCAGCTCCACCAGATCCAAAATCTCTACATGCAGCAGTCAGCAACCTATACATAAGATGGCCCAAACATGTCGTAGCCCGCACATCAATGCCAATGCTCGACATCAAACGCCGATCCTCCTCCAGAAAGGAACAGCTCCCCAAATCTTCCATCTCATCACGTCGCCTCAAAGTTTCCACACCAATGAAGTGTCTCCAATTGCCGTGAGCTCGGCACAAATGCAGATATAGGTCCCTCTTGTACCTCCCTCTAACATCAGACTGAAGTACCTTCACCTTTCTGCCAATACACTTCCTCCATTTGTTGCGGGCTTCTAGAACTTCACACCAACGGGACTTGGTTGCAACCCACCAATGCCTAGAGCAATCCCCAACTGCGGAAACCATATACCTACTACCTCCTAATAATGCTCCCTTAGAAGGCCCCCGAATGCCTGAATAAACACCCCTCAGAAGACCCCTCGAATGATGGATAGAAGTGCCAAACTCCATCTCGGTCTTCTCGCTCATATCAATGGGTTCACAGGACTTCAACCTGCAGGTCA
>NC_033799.1:18452656-18465546 GCF_001876935.1 Asparagus officinalis | reverse complement strand
TCACCTCCTTGTAACTAACAGTAGTTCTTCCATTAATCATAGTTAGGACAAACGTATCATAATCATCCTCAGGCAACGAACATAAAAGTAGCATCGCCTTGTCTTCATCCTCAACCATGATATCCATATTAGCCATGTCTGAAAGTAGCTTTGTGAAGTTACAAAAGGCACACTGATTCCTACGAATCCCACGATGTGCACCTCTAGACTGCGACCTCCTGCTTCGGTTTGAACCACGGCCATGAACTACTAATGCATCTCCCGATGCCTTCTCGGAGGACTCATCAACAATCTTCCTCAACTCATAATTCACCAACGCTGAGATCACCTCCTTATAACTAACAGTAGTTCTTTCATTAATCATAGTTAGGACAAACGTACCAAAATCATCATCTGGCAACGAACACAAAAGTAGCATCGCCTTGTCTTCATCCTCAACCATGATATCCACATTAGCCATGTCTGAAAGTAGCTTTGTGAAGTTATTAACATGCTCCCTAATGGAAACTCCCCTCTTCATCTTGAACTGATAAAACCTCTTCTTCAAGTGAAGCCGATTCTCAATGCTCTTAGTAAGATACTTTTCATTGAAATAAGATCCAGCGTCAAGCATGACCGAATAACTCCACACGCCCTACTATTCATCTTCTTCCAAACCTTAGCTTCCATCTCGGCAGGTTTCTCTTGTAACTCCACAATCCAAAATTAATCTTGTCGTCGAACTTCGGAACATCAATCTTCATGTTATTGATGCTCAAACTACGTATCGTCTTTGTAAGAGACGATCCCGATGTGCTTGCTTCACCCATATTGTCGATCTAATCTTCAAATAAGAATCCTTCAGCGAATCCTTCAAACAAGCTCCCAAGTCCAACCCGGAGCTCTGATACCACTTGTTGTGCGCCTCACACAAATACTCTCTCAAAGGGGATACAAAGGAGCCTTTGATTGATTTTGGAATCAGCCGCAAAATAACAAAACAAATCCTCTGCCACCTTTGCACCTGCACCAGCCGTCAAAATTCCTTTTCCCGTAGCCGCAAAAAAAACTTCACAGTCAAAGCCTCCTTGCTACGCTTTTTCTCCAGCCGCACAAAAGCACCCACAGCCGCAAGAGAGAGAAAAACAAAACTGGTGTTCACGAAAACCTCCTGCACATCCAACTTCACGAAACCCTAGGCTATTAAATAGCACTATTCGTGGACCGCTTCACATGTACCCGAACGAAACCCAAAACTTCACAGTCAAAGCCTCCTTGCTACGCTTTTTCTCCAGCCGCACAAAAGCACCCACAGCCGCAAGAGAGAGAAAAACAAAACTGGTGTTCACGAAAACCTCCTGCACATCCAACTTCACGAAACCCTAGGCTATTAAATAGCACTATTCGTGGACCGCTTCACATGTACCCGAACGAAACCCGAATAAAAAATCCAAACGGACTCACGTGGGTGTGGACCCCACAAGTCGCACTTTCTCTTCATGTGCACAGCTTTTCACGTGAATTCATTCACATGAGTTCACACAATCGACCGCCAGGGACCCTGTAGGATTTTAGGTCTCTAGATTTGGTTCGGTCGATCGTCGCGATCGACCGTAGAAACCCTGTAATAATTTTACGTTTCTGTCGTTGAGTGCGGTCGACCGCAACGAATTTGGTGGTCGGCCGCCAGTCACGTTTTGAGTTGGGTTTGGATTTCAGCCTGTTTCGTTATGAGCTAATATATAACCCTAAACCTAATTAATTAGGGTTAATAGAGGATATTTTTGAGTAGCCTTTGAGAGAGTGGTGTGCATCCTTTGTGGGAGAATTTGTGAGAGATCTAGAGATCTTTGTTTGAGGGTTTTTGGTGAGATTTGTAACCCTATTTATAATTCTCTTTATCTCTAATATAAAAACTCCTCTTTCCTTACCCCATAGACGTAGGCAATTTATCGAACCACGTAAAATTCATTTGTCTTGCTATGGTGATTGTGTTTTACTTATTGGTTGTGGTCTATCTCGTTCCTATTTGTGCTTTTTGGTGTGTTTCTAGTTCCATTGCGCACAACAAGTGGTATCAGAGCTTCAGATTTGGCTTAGGGCTTGTTCGAAGGATTTCCTGAAGGATTCTTAGTTGAAGAGTTACATCGTCAACATGGATGAAGCAAGCACATCAGGATCGCCTCTTACGAAGGCGATACAGAGTCTGAGCATCAATAACACTAAGATTGATGTTTTGAAATTTAATGGAAAGATTAATTTCGGTTTGTGGAGGTGCCAGATGATGGATGCGTTGGATGCACAGAATTTGGAGGAGACACTTGAGTTACAAGAGAAACCTGAAGACATAGAGGACAAGGTTTGGAAGAAGATGAACGGTAGGGCTTGTGGAGTTATTCGGTCATGTTTGATGTTGGATCTTATTTATGATGTAATGAATGAGACATAGGCGAAGAGATTGTGGAAAACACTCAATGAAAAGTATCTTACGAAGAACATTGAGAACTGACTTCACTTGAAGAAGAGGTTTTACCAGTTCAAGATGAAGAGGGAAGTTTTCTTTAGGGAGCATGTCAACAACTTTATAAAGTTTCTTTCAGATACGGTCAATGTGGATATCAGAGGATGAAGACAAGACGATGCTACTATTATGTTCGTTATCAGAGGATGATTACAGTACATTTGTTCTCACTATGATTAATGGAAAAACTATTGTTAGCTGCAATGAGGTAACCTCGGCGTTGGTGAATTATTTGTTGAGAAAGAGTGATGGCGAACCCTCCAAAAAGACATCGGGAGATGTATTAACAATTCGAGTCCGTAGTCCAAACTGCCGCCAGTTCAACCGCTCAAAGTCAAAGAATAGAGGTGGCCATAAGAGTGGTTGTAAAAATTAATGTGCCTTTTGTAAAGAAGATGGTTATTGGAAGAACGAGTGCCCAAAGTTGAAGGATAAAGCCAGGAAGAACAAGGGGAAAGATGTACAGGTTTCAGAGGTAAATGTTACTAAAACTGTTAGCAACCATTCAGATTCGGATTCTTCAGGCTATTCATGTCATGTACTACCATCAGTTAGCTATGCCGACTCTACGAAGTGAATGTTGGATTCAGGAGCTACATTTCACATTTCTCCTAGGAGGGATTAGTTCTCTAGCTTTGAGGAGCTGAAAAGATGGGATGTCGTGCTTATGGGTAATGATCATGTATGTTCTATTGGTGGAATTGGTACAATCCATATCAGGATGCATGACAGGGTGACTAGGGAGTTGAAGGAAGTGAGGTTCGTACCGTAGTTGATGAAGAACATCATTTCTTTTGGGACTTTGGAGGTAGAAGGTTATCGAGTGATCTTAGAGGATGCTACTGTGAAGGTCATAAAGGGTTCTATGGTGATGATGTGAGGTGTCAGGGAAAATAACCTATACTATTTGAAGGGCAAGATAGTTACAGGGGATCTGGTAGCTTTTATCACTACAGAGGAGGACACTACCACCTTATAGCATATGAGACTTGGACACACATGTGATAAGCCCCTACAGACATTGGTGAAACAGGGGCTATTGAAAGGTGTGAAGACCTTCAAGATGGAGTTGTGTGAGTATTGTGTATTTGGGAAGAAGACCAAAGTAAAGTTCGGCACCACTATTCATAATACCCAAGGTATATTGGATTATATTCACACGGATGTTTGAGACCCTTCCAAACACACATCACTTGGTAGGGCTAACTATTTTATCTATTTTATTTATTACTATTCTAGGAGAAATTAGGTATATACCATGAGGCATAAACATGAGGTTCTGGATATTTTTGTGGAGTGGAAGAAGAAAGTGGAGCTGCAGACATGTAGAAAGGTAAAGACTCTTCGTTCGAACAATTGTAGAGAGTATAAGAGTATTCCATTTCTACAGATTTATTAGGATCATGGCTTTAGACGACACTTCACAGTTCGAGAGACGCCATAACAGAACGGGGTGGCTAAGAGATTGAACCATACCTTGCTGGAGAAGGTATGATTTATGATAACATAGAGTGGATTGCCTAGATCCTTTTGGGCCGAGGCGTTAGTTTATGCGAGCCATCTCGTAAATAGGTTATCGTGCACTGCGATACAGGGGAAGACTCCTATGGAACATTGGTCTAATTCGGTAGCTAGTGACTATGAGTCATTTCAGATATTTGGGTGTCCAGTTTATTATCATCTTAATGATGGAGAATTGAATCCGAAGGCGAGGAAAGCAGTCTTTGTGGGCTTTGGAGAAGGTGTTAAATGCTTCAAGTTATGGGATCTACAGGACAAGAAGATAGTCATTAGTAGAGTTATCACATTCGATGAGGCATACATGATGATGCCTCAAGTCCCTTAGTAGGTAGAGGAAGACCAGACATGTGAGATATCACAGCAGGTGGAGGATGATGTGACTCCATCCACTCCAGATAGCATTATATCCATTAAGGCTCATAAAGAGGTGATACTAGAAGGAGATGAGATAACAGTCGGGCATTTGGGGGATACAGTGGATGGTGAGACTCAAGAACATGGTCTTCTTCAAGAGTCCATTGCAGCAAATAGATCTAGAAGGGTGATTCGTCGGCCAACTAGATACAATGATGTGTTGGTTGCATATGCTTTATCAGTGGAGGTTGTTGATGATTTAATTCCTTCTACATAAAGGGAGACAAAGTCTAGCTCTGATTAGATTAGGTGGATAGAAGCTATGGAGGAGGAGATGCGGTCTCTTTAGAAGAACAACATTTGGGAATTTGTAAAACTACCTAAGGGAAAGAAGGCTATTGGATGCAAATGGGTGTATGCAAATAGGTCTGTCCATCCGGCCCGGCCCGGCCCGGCCCGGCCCAGAAATCCGGGCCCGGCCGGGCAAAACCGGGACCCGGACCCGGGTACACCGGGCCGGGTCCGGGCCCGGGCCCGACCGGGCCAGGTTCCGGGCTGGCCCGGGTGATTTTCCTTTTTTTTATTTTTTTATTTTTTTTTTATTTTTTCCAAAATTTTTTAATGTTATTTAACTTATAAATTATAAAAAAAAGACAAGAAAAATAACAAAAACAATAATTTTATTAATTACTTAAAATGACATAAATTACAATTAAGAAATGATAAAAACATATTCTTTATTAATAATTGATAAATCAGTTACAAATTACAAGTACAAATTTATTTTGGAATTAATCGCATCACAATAGATAAGTAAATCCCAACTAGGTTGGCACCTACTCACCTATATCACTATCATTTGCAATTATTTCCAAAATAATTCTTTACAAATTGTAAGCTAAGATATAAAAACTACAATCTATTCTTTATATCTATCTGCTAGTCCCAATTCTTCAAATTTATCTTTAATTCCAGCCATCCGATCGATGCCTTGCGTTCGCTTCTCGTACCTCCACCAATCTTGTAGGCACATCACCGCTTGTACAGTATATGGATCCAAGCATGTCCTGTGATCGTCGATCAAACGACCTGCTGTGCTGAAAGCGAATTTCGAAGTTACCGTCGAAACCTGCACTGTTAGTAAGTCACGAACCATGGTGGAAAGTATAGGATATGAAACTGATCCATATACTTTCCACCATTGCAAAATATCTAAAGCATTTCCTTGACATCTAACTAAAGAAGCAGAAAAATATTCATCTATTTCAGAAACCTCCGATGATGACGATCCAAGTCCAGATCCACCAGTTAGCTCGGCTACCATTGCATACCTATCAAAACTTACACTTTTACCTCGGGCTCGGGATGAGCTCGAAGAAACCGAAGCTGCAGACCGTTGTGCAGCTACACCATGTCTAGCTGCATACTCATCATATAAAGTTTGAAAATAGTTTCTAATAAGTAAATGATGAGTAGTAGCATTCAGGGTGGTTCCATCATCTAAGTCTAGAACATGTCCACCATACAATGACTGTAACAAACTTCGAAGGCCAATATCCTTCAAGCATGGATCAATAAGAACCCACAAACCAAAAATATGAGGAATAGGCCTAAAATACTTATTAAATTTGCTCTCCATTTCAAAAACCATAGGTCCAAAAGTAGCATCCAAACGATATTTATCAAAAAAATTTTGAATATTTAAAATTTGTAAAGCAGCTAAAGTAATGGTTGGATAATAACAACCAGATAATAACATGGTAGCATCATAAAAAACTTGTAACATTTCATTTAAATTACATATAACTGTCCATTCATCTTCAGTTATTCCATAAGTGCTACTAGAACTAGAACTAGAAGCATAATAGTTTATAAAATCAGTTATAATATCTTTATATTCTATTGCTACACTTAACATTGCATATGTAAAATTCCACCTATGGTCAACATCTTTTGGAATTAGTCTAGGCTTTATATTTTTTCTTTTACAAAATTATTTCCATCTTTTAAGACTTTGTTCAGAAGCACTATGCATGTAAGCAACTGTTCTAACCTTTTCTATCATGGGTTTAATTTCAGTAAATGCACTTTGAATAATTAAATTTAAAATATAACAGATGCACCTAATATGAAAAAGATCACCATGACATGGCAATGATAAAGATGATCTGATAAAATCAACAGCTACATTGTTATTACTTGCATTATCTAGTGAAAGAGAAAATATTCTTTGTGAAATTTCTAATTTCATAAGTTCTTCAATTATTAAATTTGCAACATTAGCACCAGTATGTGACTCTTCTATTGCAATAAAAGAAACAACTCTTTTAAACATTTGCCAATTTTCATCAATCCAGTGTGCTGTGATACATAAATATCCAGTTTGTGCTCTAGATGTCCAAATATCAGAAGTTAAAGAAAATTTACAGTTTAAATTTTTAAAATAAGAAATTATTTTTCCTTGTTCCTCCTGATAATATTTTAAAATATCACGTTGACAGGTTTGACGAGAAAATTTTTTAAATGCAGGATAAAAACCATCTCTAAACATATCTTCAAATTCATCATCTTCTACTAATTTAAAAGGAAGGTTTTTAAGAATGATAAACCTGATTACGCATTTCCTGGCTCTGGCAGCGTCATAGTTCCAACTACCGAGACTACCAGAAGAGGAGGATTGAGAAATCATAGATTGTCGGATATCACCTTGAGGAGGCTGGCCTTTGTTGTGTTTATCTAAATGGCGTTTGAGGTGGTTGGTGCCGCTCTTATGATGAGCTTGAAAAATCTTGCCGCACAAAGCACACTTAGCCTTCTGGGTGAGGATCCTACCGTGTTCATCCTTGGTGATGTCGATCTTCTCGTAAAAATTCCACACATCGGATCTTGGCCGTTTAGGAGCTCTTGGTGCATATTCGTCGCCACCGGATTCGAGATTAACTTCGATAGGAGGACTCATAGTAGGAGGACTCATAGTAAGAGGACTCAATTCAGGATCGGGAGATATGTTTTGCTCTTCATAATCAGATCCGGAAGCCATTTGGGGATTGGATTAGAAAGTATAAATAAGAGAGTATAAGAGTATAAGAGAGAGTATAAGAGTATAAGAGAGAAGAGATGAGTTTTTGGTGTGAAGAAAACAAATGAAAACCCCCCTCTATTTATAGAACCAGCCCCCTAGGTAAATGACCAAAATAACCTCACAAAATAGCCGTTTTTTGACCGTTTTTGGGGGCAAAACGGTCAAAAGGCCAAATCTGACCGTTACGGCCGGGCCGGGCCGGCCGCGGCCAGCGGTCGTTTGGCCCCAACGGTCCCTTTGTGACCGTTGTGGGGCCAGCCCGGCCGGCCTAATTCCGGCAAGCGGTCACACTGTGACTGTTGCCACGGCCGGCCGGTCGCCGGGCGTGCCCCGCCCGGGCATTGACCGGCGGTCACTGTACCGGCGGCCGGGCCGGGCCGGGCGCCGCTTGAAGCGTCACCCCGGGCCGCGCCTGGCCGGTTTTTCGGCGCCGCGGCTCGGCGGCCGGGCGCGGCTCCGGGCCGGGCCCGGGCCAGCGAGTAAAATGGACAGCCCTATATGCAAAGAATGAGGGTTCTTATATTGGGGACATTGGTACAAAGCCAGATTGGTTGCCAAGGGGTATGCCCAGCTTGAGGGCGTTGATTACAATGAGGTTTTTTCACCCGTTGTGAAGCATTCATCGATTAGGATTCTTTTGGCATTGGTGGCACAACTGGATTTAGATTTGATCCAGATAGATGTTAAAACAGCCTTTCTACATAAAGACTTAGAATAAGAGATTTATATGACACAACCCATGAGGTTTAAAGGTGCAGGAAAGGAGGATTTGGTGTGCAAGCTGAAGAAATCTCTTTACGGATTAAAGCAATCGTCGCGACAATGGTACAAGAGATTCGACAGTTTTATGATTGGCCAAGGATACGCGAGGAACCCATATGACTCATATGTTTACGTGCACAAGCTACATTATGGTGAGTATATTTATTTATTATTATATGTTGATGATATGCTTATTGTTTCCAGGAATTCTTTAGCTATTCAAAAATTAAAAAAGGAGTTGTCATCCGAGTTGAGATGAAGGATCTTAGAGAAGCTAAAATGATATTGGGTATAGAGATTGAGAGAGATAGAGTGAAGGGGAGATTGAAGCTTACACAGAGGAGTTACTTGTAGAAGATGTAAAAGAAATTCAGCTTTGATGGCAATGCTAAGACAGTGAGCACTCCATTGGCTCTCCACTTTAAACTTTCAGCAAAGATGTCACCTGTTTCGATTGAGGATAGAAAGTACATGTCAAAGTTTCCATATGCCAATACGATAGGTAATTTGATGTATGTGATGGTGTATACGAGGTCATATTTATCATAGGTCGTGAGCATAGTGTCTAGGTACATGCACGACCCCGGGAAGGGTCATTGGAAGACCGTGAAGTGAATTCTATGGTATATCAAAGGTACCATGGATGTTAGTTTGATATTTTAGAAGAATGAGAAGATTGGATAGGATTGTATTAGCTACGTGGATTCTGATTATGCGGGGGATCTTGACAAGCGCCGGTCTACTTCAGGATATGTTTTTATATTGACAGGAGTATCGGTATGTTGGAGATGTACACTTCAATCTATAATAGCTCTTTCTACTATAGAGGCGGAGTATATGGCGCTGACTGACGCTGTGAAGGAGGCTTTATGGTTGCATGGATTGTTGGAGGACTTGAGAATTGCACAGGAGACCATTCAAGTATATTGTGATAGCATGTCGGTTATCTATTTGGCAAAGAACCAAGTTTATCATGCACACACGAAGCATATCGATGTTAGATTCCACTTTGTTCGTGATGTTATGGATGATGGAGATGTCATGTTAGAGAAGATCCACACAAATGATAATCCTGCAGATATGTTGACTAAAGTTGTTCCAGGTATTAAGTTTGGTCATTATTTGGAGCTATTGAATATTCTTCGATGTTGAGGGACTTTTGGAGGCCATTTGGATGAACTACATGAGGCTTGATTCCTTGGGTAAGAGGATACGTAGACAGTTTGTTTGATGCAGCCGGTTTGGATTTGAGGATTTCAATGGAAGGAGATTGTTTAAGCTCTCATTTGGGTTCCCAACTTGTTATGAATTTAGTCAGTTGTCGTGGATTTTGTCACACCTCGCTTCCCAAAATATCGGGGAATCGGAACGTGAATAAGCGCGCGATGTATTATATTGAGGAGAATAAATAAAAAAAACCATTTCTTCTTAACCTAATACGCTAAGCATCAAGCAATATACAATGCGAAGTCACAGGTCCCTGATCATAATTAGCAAGAATATAATGAACAACTCAGAACATAATGATCATATCACAAATAAGATAACATCTGAGACACAAAGTTTGGGTCAAACATGCCCTTGTTATAAAACTATCCAACTGAATGCTGAAGAGATATAGAATACATCGATCAACAGAAATAAAAAGAACTACAAAAGCAAACTAGGACCATCAACTAATACAAGAAAAAATAAGCTTCGACATCTTATTCTACTGTCTACAAAGAAATCCTGGTGAGGATACTCGGGCTCTAGCGTATCTCCAAGTTAGACCTGTCCTTCTTCTAAGTCTGACGTACACCAGAGAAAACAGGTGCACATCAGCGTGCATGGCACACGACAAGACCCTACAAAAGAAAATAGAATAATTAAATGACCAATGTAATAACCGATGCAACAACAGAAATGACAAAAAATACATGCAACTGGAAATCTAACAAAATCAAAATGCAATCCACTACTAAATCATGATAATCATAAGGCCAACAACATATAATAACATGGTCGAGTACTAGCCATCCTAAAATAGATCACAGATCTATATCTCACATAGAGTCAACGTTCATATTCTCAGATAAATGACTATTCACAAATCCTCTACATGCATCCAAACCTACGAAACGGTTCGGTGAGAGGACTACACGCAATCCAATTCTGACATGTCCGTACACAAGTAGGACTCGGGTGACGAAACGATTTTACTGACCAAGTGCAAAACGATTCACTAGCCCAACAAACTAACCTTAGTGCAAAATGATTCACTAGTGCGAGTCTGGAAGATACATCAACAATCATATCCGATCACATGAACCAAGACTTTTGCATCCCAAGATCTCTTGTATTTCCAAGTTAACAAACACATGTCTCTAGATCTGGTTCATGTCACGTAGGTCAATATAGTCATGTACTTCTCATGTTTCTCAAGCACAACAAGGAATGTAAGTAACTCTATGTAACAACATCATGAATCATGAACAGTAACCGTGAACAGTGCAAGAAGAACTATAATGAACAGGTATGATAAGCATGAAATATCATAATCCATAATTATGACTAATTAAATCATGATTAAATCTCCTTAATTATAAACTTATAAACATGAGACAGGAAGAAGGGATCTTGCTACTATTATTTCTATTATTGTAATAGATCTAAAATTTTAATGAATAAAAATCAACTTGAGAAGAGGGGTCTTGCTACTATTATTTATATTGTTGTAATAGATATAAAATTTTAATGAATAAAATCGACTTGAGAAGAGGGATCTTGCACACAATTAACAAATCTAAATATTATATGAAATAATAAATGGGGAAAATAGGGGTCTTGCACATAAATAATCTACGATAGATCTAAAATTGTACTGAATAATAAACGAGAACAGGGATCTTGCACATAAATAATCTACGATAAATATAAGAATTGAAATGAAACTAAACGAGAATCGAGATCTTGCCTCGGGGTTTTTCGTTGAACGGATCAACTTTGACATACGAGGCTACGGCTTGCGGACGAGGTGGCGGTGCCAACGCGGATGCGGTATGACGGGGCTAAAACGAGTGGAGCAGCGGATCCGGACGGCACGGCTGTAGGGGATGGCAATGACGTCACTGTAGAAGAGCGGCGGCAGCGCGACGGCGAGGTAGGGGCTGTTGGTGAGAAGACTGGCGATGGCGGTGAGGCTGGTCATCGAAGCTCGGTGGGGTTTGCGGTGGAATGGAGAGGCGTCATCACTTCTGCAGTGGAGATGATAGCGATCGGCAGCGGACCTGGTGGTGGGAGAGGGGCGTGGGCAGAACTGCTGTCGTGGAGAGAGCAGTGGTGTTTGCGAGCGGGAAAGCTGCAGGGTCGGTGAAGTGGCGCGGGCTGCGGCAAGGAGAATGATGGTTAGGAAGGCTGACGTTTGGAAGGCAAGGAGGACGGGGCTGTGGCAGAGAGACGCAGATATGGAGGCGGAGCTCGGGCTGTGATGGGGGGGTCAGAGGGAGGTGCCGGTGGCTGCTATGACATGGGGGCTCAAGCGGGCCGTCGCTGCTGTGTCGGCACATGTGTTGTTGAGATAGGTCTGGAGGAGGGCATCACCTGCTGGTGCGTGCAACGATCTGCGAGGAAGGGTGTGAAGGTGAGCTGTGTGGGGAGAAGATGCGAGGGAGGTTGGAGATAGGGAGGGGCAACGTATGTATGAGGCGATGGCTCGTGGGGGAGGCACTGATGCGGAGGGCTGGTGTTGACGACGATGTGGTGAGGAGTTTGTGGGTGGCGGCGTTAGAGAGATGAAGAGAGAGCGGTAAATACAGACAAAGGGAGAGAGGGAATCAGAGGAGAGAGAGAGAGAGAAGAATAAGATATTATATAGGAGAGAATTAGGGTTTAAGGAAAAATACAATAAAATTAAGGAGAAAATACAATAAAATATAGGGAAAATACAAGGGATTGGAATAGGCTAAAAATCAATGTAAGATAATCATTAAAAATAATAATAACAGTAATAAATAATCAAGTATTAGTTTAAAAAAATTACTATAAAAATTTAATTTATAATAGCAAAATCATTAAAATAAATATAATCTGGATTCTTAAATCATAGAAAATTCTAGAAAATCGGGAAGAATATAAATACTCTTTAGAAAAATAAATTTTAATATTCAAATACTAGGAAAATTTATTTAATCCAATATTGAAAATTCATAGTAATTATAGATTTATTCCACTTCATACTGAACGTAACAAGTGGGACATTTGGTTGCTTTTGTGTCGGCTCGGTTTTGGGAGAAACTTCACTGAGGTGGAGATTTGTAGGTTTGGCGAACACTGTTGAAGAAGCTCAGAAAAAACAGTCTGGAAACTAGTCGTCGATCGTGAGGACTTTGGCGGTTGATCAGAAACGTGCACAAGATCGAAGCAGGTTTCTGGAGTTGGGACAGTCGACCGCCATGGTCAACCGCCAGGGACCTTGTAGGATTCTGGATCTCTGGATTTGGTTTGGTCGACCGTCGTGATCGACCGTAGAAACCCTGTAATCATTTTAGGTTTTTGTTGTTGCGTGCGGTCGACCGCGTCGAATTTGACGGTCGACGCCAGTCGGGTTTTGAGTTAGGTTTGGATTTCAGACCCGTTTTGTTATGAGCTGATATATAACCCTAAACCTGATTAATTAGGGTTAAGAAAATA
>NC_033799.1:18394167-18452632 GCF_001876935.1 Asparagus officinalis | reverse complement strand
AAGGAGAATTTGTGAGAGATCTAGAGAGCTTTGTTTGAGGGTTTTTTGTGAGATTTGTAATTCTCTTTATCTCTAATAGTAAAAACTCCTCCCTCCTTGCCCCGTGGACGTAGGCAACTCGTCGAACCACATAAAATTCGTTTGTCTTACTATGGTGTTGTGTTTTACTTATTGGTTGTGATCTATCTTGTTCTTGTTTGTGCTTTTTCGTGTGTTTCAAGTTCCGCTGCGCACAACAGAAAACACTTCTTTATTAAACATTGCTAGCTCTGTATGATTAATCTCCCTCTCTGTGTGAATGAATGTATCAGGAATTGTACTATATAATCCAAGCAATTGTCTTGCGTGTTTATACTGAGTTCTTAATGACTTATCGTGCATGTGCAATCTGTCCGAAAGGCATGAAGTATAAAGTTAATGACCACTATGGCTTCCCAAACCCAAATTGTGCCCATCATCAAGGGAAAACAACGCATAGGTCTCTTCTTTACAACCTCATACCAAATTACATATAAACAACCCCATGTTCTTTAATAAAATTGTAGCTTTACTTATAGATTTAGCGAAGGATTTAGTGAAGAACAGGAATTTTGGACACAGGGAGTTGGTTTTGGAGTTATTCGGTCGACCGTGATGCAAGACCAGTTAACAAAATACGTGCACAAACCCTGGGTATAATTCAGGGCTTGGTGCGGTCGACCGTCGCGCTCGATTGCCAAACCTTGTAATCATATATGAGAGTCTAGAGTTGTGTGCCAACAGTCGTGGTCGACCGCCGAACCCTATAATTGTTTTCTGGGTTCTGTCGTTAGTCTCAGTCGACCGCGAGCTTTGGGCGGTCGACCACCAGTCGGGTTAGGCCCGGAATTTGGCTTTCTATTCTGATTTGATTTGTGTTTTTGATATAAATATTAAAACATGTTTTAGGGTTTCTTGGAGAGCAGTATAGGGGATATTTGGTGCACAGAAAAGAGGTATTTTCTGGAACTATTGGTTAGGGTTTTGTTTGAGAGATTAAGACCTTTGTTAGTGAGATTAATTTGTGAGTTTGAGTAATTTATAATCTAAGTTTGTATTCTTCTTCTCTATTAGTAAAAACCTCATCCCTTTCTTGTCTCGTGGACATAGGCAACTTGCTGAATCACGTAAAATTAGTGTGTTTGTGTCGTTATTTTGGTTTGTTTGGTCTTCTCTCTCGGTGTTTGGTTTGGTTCTTCGAAGCATAATAATTGGCTTCCATGCACAACAAGTGGTATCAGAGATTTAGCTATGTTTGGGCTAGGGAGAGGAGTAGATCGCTTTGGAAGCTCATCTAGAGCTTCAGTTGGTGATAAGGTGGGATTTTTAATATTGTGGATCTCGTTTTTATCGTGTGGGGTTGAGATCTTTTGGAGGCTCTTGTTAGAGTTTCAGTTAGATGTAAAAATCTCTCTTTTTCAGGTTGGATCTATTAGTTGTTCCATATTGGTTTATTCGTGTTTTGAAAAAGATGGTTGAGAAAGAAGGAGTTGTGAAGGGTACTTTCAGCGTGAAGATCATCCTTTGAATATCCACTCTATGAATATAGACGTAGAGAAGTTTAATGGCACAAACATTTTTGGTCTTTGAAGATGTGAAGTCTTGGATGTGCTCAACACGCAAAATTTGGAGGATACATTAGAGTTGGATGGGAAACCAGACGACATTGAGGAAAAGGTTTGTAAGAAGATGAATAGAATGGTGTGTGATGTGATTAGATCTTGTATGACTCAAGATTTGAAATATGATATGATCAATGAGACTTTGGCAAAGAAGATTTGGAATATCCTAGAGAGCAAATATTTGACCAAGAGTGTGGAAAATCACTTGCATTTAAAGAGGAGGCTTTACCGCTTCTAATTGAAGAAATGAACCTCCATTGGTGATCATATGAACAACTACACGAAGCTTCTTGCAGGTTTGGTGAATGTAGATGTGATGATTGCAGATGAGGACAAGGCGTTGTTATTATTGAGTTCCTTGTCCGACGAGGAATATGAGACATTTGTCCTTACTCTTATTAATAGGAAAGCATCACTTTTGTATAGTAAGGTCGCCACTGCACTTGTGAATTATCAGCTTCGGAAGAAGGATAAGGAGACTTCAATTGAGCCAGTAGTAGGGGCATTGGTCACAAGAGTAAAGAGTCCAAACCAAGGTAGGAGGTTGCAGTCTAGAGGGGCATATTCTGCAGTTGGTAGGAATCAGTGTGTTTTTTGTAAAGAGGACGAACATTGAAAAGCTGAATGCCCAAAGTTGACAGATCGAGCCGAGAAGAATAAAGAAAAAGTTATTCAAGCTTCAGAGGTGAATGTTGCCAAGGCTAGTGATGACAATTCAGATTCGGATTCTTTAGGCTATTCGTGCCCTACACTACCGTCAGTTTGTGTTACTGACTCTATAGAGTGGATGTTGGATTCGGGTGTTTCTTACCATATTTACCCTAGGAGGGATTAGTTCTCTAGCTTTGACGAGTTAGAAAGAGGGGATGTCATGCTCATGAGTAATGATTATGAATGATCTATTGGTGGTATCGGTACCGTTCGTATTAGGATATGTGACAGAGTGATTCGGAAGTTGGATGAAGTGAAGTTTGTTTCGCAATTGAAGAAGAACATCATTTCACTTGGAGTTTTGGAGGCAGCGGGCTATCAGGTGACCTTAGAGGATGCATATTTGAAGGTTATATTTGGGTCCATGATTATGATGAAGGGCGTCAGGAGGAAGAATTTGTACTATTTAATTGGGAGCATGGTGATTGGTAGAGAGCTAACGACTTCTTTAGATTTGGCTAGACTATGGCATTTGTTGAGGCTAGATTATTCGATTATAGTTGCTATGCATGGATTGTTGAGGAGTGCTTTGACCTGCAGATTGAAGTCCTGTGAGCACATTGGTATGAGCAAGGAGACCGAGGTGGAGTTTGGCACTTCTATTCACCGAGCGAAGGGTCTTCTAGGTGATGTTCATTCAAGTATTTGGGGACCTTCCAAGGAGGCATCATTAGAAGGTAATTGGTATTTGGTTTCCTATATTGGGGACTGTCCTAGGCATTTGTGGGTTGCAACCAAGTCATGTTGGTATGAAGCCCTAGTAGTCAACAACAAATAAAGAAAGTGTATTGACAGAAAGGTAACATGTTGTTCTATTTTTGGTAGAGGTTCTTTTCTGCATTTGTACCAAGCTCATGGTAGTTTGAGACACTTCATTAGAGAGGAAACATTAGGGCGACGAGATGAGATGAAAGTTTTTATGGGTTGTTCCTTGCTGGAGGAGGATCGGCGGTTGATGTCGAGCATTGGTTTTGGTGTTGGAGCTTCGACATATTGGTATCATCTTATTCATAGGTTGCTGACTACTGCATTTGGTGTATTTGGATCTGGTGGAGCTGCTTCAGATTTTGGGATGCTTCGGATGTTTGGTTGCTCAGCATATGGTCACATCCAGGATGTGAGATTTGATCCGAGTACATATTTAGGATTCAGAGGCTCGCTTGGTTATCAGGTGAGGGTCTCTGATTATGTTTTGAGCAGCTATGTCACATTTGACTCTCAGCAGGTGAAGAGTGTTGATCAGATTATTAGGATATCATAGCGGGTGGAGAGTGATGCTACTCTACGTTAGGTGGAGATTACTCCATGTTCTCCATATCATTATGTATCATTTGGAATTCTAGCTGAGGTGACACAGAGAGGGGATCATATTGATATGGATGCAGATGATGAGTTTGTTGATTCGAGTGCAGCTGGTGGACACAGTTCGAATTTGGCTATGGTCATTGGTTCACCTCAGGTGGAGGTGTTTGGTTCGTTACATTTTGGGGCCATTAGGAGAGTTATCAATTGCATATTTGTTAGTGATGTTGGAGAAGGGTTGAAAACTCTTCTCGTTGATTGAGGGATTTTAAAGGCCATTTGGTGAACTACGTGAAGGCTTGATTCCTTGGGCAAGAGGATACATAGGCAGTCATTTTATGATTCAACTGATTTGGTGAGTTGGTACCGATGTTTGGAGAGTGATCACATTCTCATTTGGGTCTCGATTTGTTGTGGATTGAGTCCGTTGTTATGGATTTGTTCCACTTCGTATTGGACGCAACAAGTGAGACGTTTGGTTGGTATTGGTGTTGGCTTAGTTTTGGTAAAGCTTCACCGAGGTGAAGGATTATAGATTTGGCTAAGGATTTGGTGAAGAACAATAATTTTGGACACAGTGAGTTAGTTTTGGAGTTGTTCGGTCGACCGCGGTGCAAGACCGGTCAATCGAATATGTGCACAGACCCTGGGTATGATTCAATGCTTGGTGCGATCGACCATCACGGTCGACAGCCAAACCCTGTAATCAAACCCGAGAGTCTAGAGTTGGGTGCGGTTAACTCTCGCAGTCGACCGCCAAACCCTGTAATTATTTTCTGGGTTCTATCATTAGTCGCGATCGACCGTGAGCTTTGGATGGTCGACCGTTAGTCGGTTCAGGCCCAAATTTTGGCTGATCTTGGAGCTGTTGATTCCTTGTTATAAAGGATTTGTTCTCTGCACTTGCTTCGAAGGCATCTTAGTTTAAGGGATTTGCCACATAGGACCTGTGTGAAGGTATGCGCCATAATCCTGCTTCTGGAATGTGGGGGTGGACCCTGCATTTTGAACTTGAGATGCGGGTCTCACCCTTGCATGTTGAATTTGGAACACGGGTGTGACCTCGGCGTTCGGTTTTTACATCGCAGGTCTGACCTCAACGTTTTTACTTAAGACATGGAAGTGGCTTCCGTGTATTTTTGACTAAGTCTTTGAGACTTGTCTTTGGCTCATCTGTTTTAAGTCTCGGCTCACATCCATTAAGCTGATGGACCTGCAAACGTGCATAGAATTTTTGGCAAACCCTCAGCCATCAACGGATTTGATAAGCCTTTACCGACTACCGTTTGAGTCGGGCTAGCATGTGGATTGTCTAAGTCCGTTCCACATGTAACGTTGTGCTAAGAGAATGAACCCTCTTAGACTTGATGCTATGATTTTGAATACATAGACTTTGTCATTTTCACGGGAAACGACTAACCGGCAACGCGTGTTAGGCGTAGGCTTATCTCTAATTAGGGATCGAGATAAAGTCCCCCATGCGTAAAAGGCATGAATTTTGGTGCTACGATGTTGAATACGTAGACTGTGTCGTTATTTCTTCCTGTGTTACTTGAAACACTGAAAGAAAGTTGGAAGCGCCAGAGGTGTAATATTAACTTGGTATGAATTTTCACTTAGAGTGAAATTCAGAAATTTTCTTTATTATCACTAGGATAATTCCAGAAAATATTTAATCCGCTGGGGATTTTATAATGACAACTTGCTATTCTTGTTGAAAAAGGATTAACAAGTTCATTGGGGGGTTTGACTGTTAGAGGTGTGATGTTAACCTAACAGTATTTTTATGGACCTATCGCTCCGTTGATGAGAGTCGATAAGTGGAAAGTGTTGCGATCGGAGCAACTTTGAGGACCTATCGCTCTATTGACGAGAGTCGATAAGTTGATTTTGTCAGAGGTGTTTGATATTAACGTGACAAGAGAATGTTGCGATCGGAGCAACTTTGTGGACTTATCATCCTATTGATGAGGATTGATAAGTGGGTTGTCAGAGGTTTAGTGTTAACGTGACAGGATTTGTGTTGCGATTGGAGCAACTTTGTGGACTTATCATCCTATTGATGAGGATTGATAAGTGGGTTGTCAGAGGTTTAGTGTTAACGTGACAGGATTTGTGTTGCGATTGGAGCAACTTTGTGGACTTATCATCCTATTGATGAGGATTGATAAGTGGGTTTTGTCAGAGGTTTAGTGTTAACGTGACAGGATTTGTGTTGCGATTGGAGCAACTTTGTGGACTTATCATCCTATTGACGAGGATTGATAAGTTGATTTTTGTCAGAGGTGTGATATTAACGTGACAGGATTTGTGTTGCGATTGGAGCAACTTTGTGGACTTATCATCCGATTGAAGAGGATTGATAAGTGAATTTTGTCAGAGGTGTGATATTAACGTGACAGGAAGATGTTGCGATCAGGGCAACTTTGAGGACCTATCGCTCTGTTGACGAGAGTCGATAAGTGGAAAGTGTTGCGATCGAAGCAACTTTGAGGACTTATCATCTGATTGAAGAGGATTGATAAGTGAATTTTGTCAGAGGTGTGAGATTAACGTGACAAGAAAATGTTGCGATCGGAGCAACTTTGTGGACTTATCATCCTATTGAAGAGGATTTATAAGTGGATTGTCAGAGGTTTGGTGTTAACATGACAGGAATTTGTTGCGATCGGAGCAACTTTATGGACTTATCATCCTATTGAAGAAGATTGATAAGTGGATTGTCAGAGGTTTAGTGTTAACGTGACAGAATTTGTGTACTTATGATTTGAACAAGATTTTGAAGACTAGCGTCTCGCTGGGGAGAATTGCTAAGTGAGTTTATCATCAGAAGCGATGAATTTTGATACTAAGATTTTAAAGACTTAGTGTCTTGCTGGGAAAGATTGTGATTTGAGCAATTTTGAGGACCTATCATCCTATTAAAAAGGATTGATAAGTTGATTGTCAGAGGTATATTGTTAACGTGACAAATTAGGAGCGATGCAAGCTGCATTCATACTCTGTGGGGTGATGATCGTCAGAAGTGTAATGTTAACTCGACGATGCGAAAGATTTATTACTCTTAATCCAATGGATTCCAAGTAACCAACCCCCAGTCTTGATTAAGACTTAGCAGGGGAATAAAAAGAGGTAGACAAGGCACATCACCTAGTGGGGCACTATCCATGAAGTCGGAATAGAGGCACATCACCTGGTAGGCTATTATCTGATGAGTTTGACTATCAGAGGTAACTGTTAACGTGATAGTTTTGTGGACCCGCCATCCTACTTGAAGAGGATTGGTGGGGGAATTAGAAGGAAAATGACTATCAGAGGTGACAGTTAACGTGATAGTTTTGGTGGACCCGCCATCCTACTTGAAGAGGATTGGTGGGGGAATTTGAAGGAAAAGGACTATCAGAGGTGACGGTTAACGTGATAGTTTTGGTGGACCCGCCATCCTACTTGAAGAGGATTGGTGGGGGAATTTGGAGGAAAAGGACTATCAGAGGTGACGGTTAACGTGATAGTTTTGGTGAACCCGCCATCCTACTTGAAGAGGATTGGTGGGGGAATTTGAAGGAAAAGGACTATCAGAGGTGACGGTTAACGTGATAGTTTTGGTGGACCCATCATCATATTAAAGATGATTGATGGGGGAATTTGGAGGAAAAGGACTATCAGATGTGACAGTTAACATGATAGTTTTGCTGGACCCGCCATCCTACTTGAAGAGGATTGGTGGGAGAATTTGGAGGAAAATGACTATCAGAGGTGACGGTTAACGTGATAGTTTTGGTGGACCCGCCATCCTACTTGAAGAGGATTGGTGAGGGAATTTGGATGTTAACGTG
The DNA here is from genome assembly GCF_001876935.1 of Asparagus officinalis. Lineage (NCBI taxonomy): Eukaryota > Viridiplantae > Streptophyta > Magnoliopsida > Asparagales > Asparagaceae > Asparagus > Asparagus officinalis. The sequence goes on along the minus strand of NC_033799.1, from coordinate 18,445,143 downwards.
ATAGTTTTGGTGGACCCGCCATCCTACTTGAAGAGGATTGGTGAGGGAATTTGGAGGAAAAGGACTATCAGAGGTGATGGTTAACGTGATAGTTTTAGTGGACCCGTCATCCTACTTGAAGAGGATTGGTGGGGGAATTTAGAGAAAAAGGACTATCAGAGGTGACAGTTAACGTGATAGTTTTGGTGGACCCGCCAACTTGATAGTTTTGGCAGATTTCGTGGTTGCCAGAGGTATTTTATTGAACATGACAACTCAGAAAATTTGTTACTCATAATTCAATGAACTACAAATAAACCAACCCCCAGCCTTGAACAAGTGCAGAGGGAAAATGGTTAAACATGGCACATCGCCTAGTGGGCCCTTTTCTAACGAGGTTGAGTATCAGAGGTAATTGTTAACGTGATAGTTGTTGAACCTGTCATCCTACTGAAGAGGATTGGCTTCAGTGGTTATAGTATCTTCCCCTTCTGACTGAGAAGATTGGGCTTGGTCCGATTGCTCAGGTGAAGGTTGGGCTTGGTCTGATTGCTCAGGTTGATCCTGCCTACTTTGTTCTTCAGCTTTGATCCTGGCAATAATCTTTTGAGCCTGTTCGTCTTTAGAGATTAATTGTCTCCAAGAACGGCATTCTGCAACCCTTATTTGTGCTAGAAGGTTGGTCTGCAAGTTGTGTCAAGAGGTCTCTACTAAGGTAGACTGTGTCATACCTGTCGGGCATCGAAGAGCCATGCTTCGAAACCTCTTGACGAAAGTTTTGACAGACTCCCTCTTCTTCTGCTTAGTGACGAAAAGGGTATGGATGAAGACTTCTGTATCCTCTTCAAAGAATCTTGACAGGAAGAGTCTCTCTAGATCTGTCCACTTTTGGATACATTGTAGGCATCGAAGATTGCCTATAGGTCTCTACGAACAGCTCAGTGTTAAGGAACGATGATGAACGTCACTATCCGGTTCACAGGAGTTCGATTGACGTCGGTGAACGCTTGAAGTAAATCGACGAACTACGTGAGCCGACAGAATTTCGAAATAACGAAGGTACGGGCTAATCGAGAGCCCCGCGGTGTTTACAAAAGGAACAACGCCCTTCGTGTCTCATTCATTCAACAGATGATCCAACCATTGGAGCTGATAGATCTCCTTGTCGGATTTCCAACGCATTTGGAATCACTCAGATCCGGGTTCAGACAAAGAAGTTACAGCGAAAACAGTCAAACGGGCATTGAAAACGTCTCAAAGCTGAACTGAGGCACCTACGGTGTCTCGGCCAAGTCAAGACACCCCAAGGGTGTCTCGGTGAAGCCAAGACACCCCAAGGGTGTCTCAATGCAGATTTGACCCCTTTAAGCAGTTTTGACCGCTCCGCAACCCCTCATGCCTATAAATACAAGCCTTAGGCCTCATTTTTTCTGATCTGGAATTTTGGAGAATTGGCGAAGCCCTGCCGGAGTGAAGAGTGATCGAGCACTTCAACGCAAGAGAGTTTCTTCGCCAGATCTACATCACCCGCACCCGATCCTTAGTATTATCCCGTGGTGGTAATACTAAGAAGAGCAAATATCTCGCTTTTATCGAGATAGGCACTTCAAGTTTCTAGATCTCCTCACGGATCGACGAAGCTCTGGATCAGATCTGATTGCCAGGTAGTCCACGGATATCGACGTCCCCGTCACAGGCTAAAGACCCACGCAAGCAAGAGACGACGAACGGATCTTGTGTTTATTTTCAAGAAAGTTGTAATTTTTATTTCTTTGTTGTTTGAATTCATTTGTAACGTTTGAAGTTTTAATGAAATCAATGATGAAGGTAACTTTCGACGAAAACAAACTGGCGACCACTGTGGGAGCCAACGGCCTCGCTGCCGAGGCCGTCGTGACGCAACCAGCCTTCAAGATCTGGGTGAACGAAGAGATCGAATACGAGTTCGATCAACAGAAGTTTGAAGAGTACCTCTCTTCCTCCTCCTCCAGATCTACCTCTCCAAACAGGCGCAGGAAGATTTCATCTTCCAAGGATGCTCGCGGGCCCTCAGGATCGAAGATCCAAGATCCCCTCGCCGCCGTTGCACTTACTCACCGCGGCGCTCCAATGGCGTCTAACGTGGTGGAAGCTGCAGATCCAGATCTCCCTTCCGCCGCGAAGTTAACTGCTGAAGGTGCTCCAACCTTGTCAAAGAGGGCGCGCCAAAGACGGCGCCGACGCCTTGCGCGATAACTGGCCAAGGCCACAGAATCGATGGACAGGATCCGCTACAATGAAGATCTAAAGTCCAGACAGCACCAAGAGCAACAACGGCGCACAACCAACTCCTCCTCCAAGACAGAGACGAACGAATGGGTTCGTGTCAAGAGGGCTCGCTCAACCCTCGAAGAGCGAATCAAGAAATGCCACGCATTGCTTGCGCATGCCCGAGTCCTTCTGCAGAAAGAGGAAGAGATGCAGAAAGAAGAGACGGTCAAGAAGCCGTCAAAACAAAAGCAGATGTGGGTGCCAAAGGCAAAACCTGCGCCAAAGGCAAAAGTGGACGGAATTGCCGTCCAACCTTCATCAAATCCAGATCCCGTTTCCCTTGCCCCTCCGATGAAGCCAGGTAAGAACGTGGGTCTTCCTAGATCCAAGGTTCCTTTGAAAGGTCGTCTCGGTCCTTTACCGGAAAACCGAGGTAAAACACCTGTCAAGGAGTGATTGGGACCATTGAAAGGTCCCCAAACAACAAACCAGACTGGGGGTCATGCTAATCCCCCTAAGAAAGATAACAGAGGGAAAGCCCCTGTTACCGACCGCATTGGATTGCGGGTCGAAGTTTAAGAGCACGTTAAGTTTTCACGCTCGCAAAAGCGTAGACTTGAACGAGCGACTTTTGAAAATGCTAATAAAGCATCATATCCCCAGAGGGAAACACATTCGTCTGATGATGATTGTGTCATACCTGGGAAGTTATGCCAACACTCTATGGGTTGCTCCTGTTATCAAACTGATGAGTTGTACTATAGAGCTGGGGGTGCGGGTAAGTCTCGAAAGAGAGATGCTCGAGACACGGAATCTCACTGTCCGTGTGCCAACATAATCAAAGCGGTACTGTCAGAATGCTGTTGTACTAAAGCCCCAAGGAGAGTTTCGGTGTTCGAGAGAATTTCCACCGGAACGTCCAAGACCAAGCCAAGGTGTTTCCGTAGGAAGAAGCCTGTCCGTCAAGAGGACGAATTCCTAGAAGTGTCTGCTAATATGACCGACAGAGGGAAATCGACACGACCCTCCAGCTCAGATCAACTTGCCGAAGCATCCCAGCGCATGACTCGATTGCGGTCAGGGATCAATAGGCGAAAGAATTACCAAATGATGCAAAAGGGACTTCCTTTGGAAGAGGAGGCGTCAGATGCTGGTTCAGACTCCTACTCGGCTATAGCATCCGATGACACGGTGTCTAGTGCGGGGCAACCCTACAAGTCGCTTATGATCAGCGCCGAACAAGTAATCAAGATGCTTGAAGATGCATTGACTAAGCAGAAGGAAAGTTTTAAGTTCGAGATGGAGATGGCCATGCAGCAGATGAGAGAGATGCATGACCAGCAAATAGCGGTATTGACAACTCACCAAGGAGAACTCAGTTATCGTAATAATCTGAATCAAGAGGAAAATGAACGGGAAGAAGATAATGTCAACTTAAATATCCCTCCCGTCAACAACAATAATGGAGGCAGTCCCCCGATGATAATGCGAAGGAGGATCACGTTACTTCTCCCCGAAACCACTCGAAGACAGATACAAGTGAAGACAAGAAAATGAAGGACTTGGAGAGCAAAATCAATGCGTTGATGAATGCTCAAGAAGTGAAGAGGTCCGGTATACCATGTCCATACCCAAGGGAGTGGGAATCAATTACATATCCGGCAAAGTTCAATTTAATCAACTTTACGCCGTTTGATGGAAAGGGTTCCCCTACCCAACACTTAATATATTTTAAATCCCACTTAGGAATAATCTCCGGGAATGAACCCTTAATGGTGCGGTCATTCGTTGGCACTCTTCGCGGAGCGGCCTTCGATTGGTATCATCGCCTCAAGCCGGGGAGTATCAGCAGTTGGGACGACATGAAGGATATGTTTCTAACAAACTTCTTCGACGACGACACCGAGGTCTCAATCGGCACTCTATTTGATGAGAAACAGAAGAATGGTGAGACAGTCGAAAACTTTGTGAAAAGATTCTGAAATAAAGCAATGAATTGCAGGGATCCAGTCAGCGAAGATTTCATCCTCGAGACCTGTCATAATAATCTTTCAATGGATATCCTTGAAGTCATGGGAATGGCACCGCCAAAGACCTGGAAGGATCTGAAGGTGCGAGGAGAACGAGCCGAACAATTCCTTAAAAGGAAGAAGGCAGAAAGGGGCCAAATAGTAAATAACGCTCCGCAACAGAACTTTGTCACTAAGGGAGAGGGAAAAGCACATGCGAATGTTGTGGATGCGAATCAAACATTCGAGGTGCAATCACAACCACAACAACAGCAACAAAAGGTGCCTCAACAATCAAGATGGCAACAGCAGCCCCAGAAGCCAAAAGCCTCGTAGCCAAAGTTCCCAAAGGTCTATTCGTTCAAAGAGGATGAAGTCCCTGGTATCTTCAAGTACCTCATTGAGAATAACAAGATCAAATTGCCTCCGGTCCAGGATCAGGAAGATGCTAAGAGAATCAATGATCCAAAATACTGCGCATTCCATAGAGTGGTGCACCATCCTACCAAGGCGTGCTATGCCCTTAAAGATAAGATCCAGGCTCTGATCGACGTCGGGGTCATTACTATGAAGCAACCTAAGGAGAAGAAGGTGGGTGCAAATGCAGTATCCATTAGTTTCGGTTCTGTTCCCTTGAACTGGTTTCAGCACGAGCCGGTAATAAATGCAGCAGTGAGGACCGTGAACGATGATCCTCACAAACAGCGCCAGAAAGGACTTGTACCGTACACAGCCCTGAATGGTGAGATTCTTTGGGTTCATCCAGATTTGATTGGAGATGAACAATGGACTGGAGCCTCTTCCAAGAAAAGGTCAAAAGGAAAAGGTAAGTCTTGTTACGGAGCTTCTGCTATTCCAGGAAAAGATGACGAAGAAATTCCCGCCTTCCCGCTTTCTGAAGATGAACAGGAGGCCTTTGCGACCCGAAGCGGGAATGAGTATCACTACAAGTACCCGGATGCTTCCGAGCAATTAGGTACCAAAACCGCTCCTTCCAAGACATTGGCAGAACTGGGAATAGCAGCAATTCCCCCAACGCCTGTAGCTGCGGAGAAGGTCCAGCAGAAGGAGAAGCATTAGGAAGCCCAAAACTCGAGGCAATCTCGATTTAATCATCCGATTGGAAAAGACAAACCGGGAAAGGCAAGCTCTCCACCCCATTTTGACATCATGGCGCAGTTAGCTAATATACCAGCAAGGATAACCCTGTACGAATTGTTGCGTCTTTCAAAAGACACAAGGAAAGCATTGCAGGAAGCCTTGAACGACCCTGAAGCTTTCTTGACTCGAATTAAGCCGTCTTCTGGAGAACCGGAGCCATCAGTTCAATACTGTAGTCTCGCGGCACACCATTTTCCTTGCATCTCTTTTACCAAAGAAGACATACAAACGAAGAACTCAAAGCATGATCGGCCTTTGTATTTCACCGGGCACATTGGCTCCAGCACGGTCAACCGGATCCAAGTTGATCCGGGTTCTGCTGTTAGCATCATGTCATTCCGACTGATGCATTATCTCGAAATTCCGACTAGCAAACTAGCCTCCACCGGCACTATGATTTACGGATTCAACACCAGCGGGTCCAGACCCTTGGGGAAGATTTGAATCAAATGCCAGATCGGGGATTTAAAATCAGAAGTTACCTGCTATGTGATTGACGCAGAAACGTCCTATAACTTACTGTTGGGTCGATCTTGGATCCACGGTAACCTTATAGTCTCGTAAACTCTGAACCAATGCCTCAAGTATGTGGACACAAATAATGAAGTCAAGACGGTGGTCGCGGATAAGCAACCATTTAAGGGATTGGAGAACTATTTCACCGATTCCCTTCTATACGGCGCCGAATCCGATACTGAACCATCGGCCTAAGGAACGGACAGCAGGGATGAAGCTGACACCGAAGCTGGGTTTGATTATGATGGTGGTTTTGTACTTAATGACATTGTACCCATTGTAATCAATCTTGACGATGATGAATCATCGGAAAGTAGTTGTAATTGGTAACTTGTCGAAGAACTATCAATAAATGATGATTTAGAGTACTCGATGTGTCTTGATAATGTCACTAAAGAGCTATATGATAACCCTGACTTGTATATGCCACTTCAATCATTTTGTATGACAAAAAAACAGGTACAAGATCCATGCGGAGCGACACTTGTTATCCCCACGGGGATAGGGGGTGGAAAAGAAGTCGTCTACGGCAAAGGAAAAGAAGCTCCGATACCCGATCACTTCTTAGAAGAGGAAGATGATGATGATAAACCTGCTCCTCACTTATTTAGGTATGACGCAAAAGCGCGCGATCTAATGGAGAAGTATGGGTATGACTTCACACTCGGAGAGGGTCTTTGATTCGGTCGAGGTCCGCGAGTTCTACCTCGAATGGCCTATGTACCAAAGGGAAAACCCGATAATTATTATCGCCACAAAAGAGGTCTCGGTTATGTCTCTTCACCCGACGATGAGTGCTGCTGGCAAATCATCGATCAAATTGCTAACAAAGCTAGGAGTGGATATTCTTCTGACTCTTTGGCTTGGGATTCCGACACTAGTCTTGGTGAAATGTTCAAAAAGCTAATGTCGAATATGGCTACGGTTGACCCTGCGACAACAGAAGGAGATGATCAAATGCCGACTTGGGAAGACCCTTGGGTTCATCACCTAAACATGCAGTACGGCGGCAGGTTTGAGCAAAGGGAGCCTCCTACCGAAGATCAAGTACTCCAGGTGAATATGGATAGCGAAGATAATCCGAAGCCTATATTCATTAGCGACAGCCTCCCGCCTGAAGAGACAGAAGAGTTAATCTCTCTTATTAGGGAATACATCGATGTGTTTGCCTGGAATTATGAAGACATGCCAGGGCTCGATCCGAACGTGGCAGTACATCGTCTTAATATTAAACCGGATGTCAAACCTGTCAAGCAATAACAAAGACGGTTTCATCCGCAAATGATGGAAGCAATCGAGGCCGAAGTTAAGAAGCTTATTGACTCGGGCTTCGTTCGGGAAGAGAAGCATCCGGAGTGGCTTGCCAATATTGTCCCAGTCCTTAAGAAGAACGGGAAGGTCAGGATTTGTATCGACTTTTGAGACCTCAACACTGCATGCCCAAAAGACGATTTTCCCCTTCCTATCACGGATGTCATCATCGACAATATGTGCGGGTTCGAAAGGATGTCTTTCATGGATGGTTTCTCTGGTTATAATCAAATAAAGATGCATCTAGATGACGAAAAGCATACCACGTTTAGAACACCCCTTGGTGTTTTCTGCTACACGGTCATGCCCTTCGGTTTAAAGAACGCAGGTGCCACGTATCAAAGAGCCATGTCGAAGATTTTTCAGGAGCATCTCCGGAAGACTGTCGAGTGCTACGTGGATGATTTGGTTGTGAAAAGTCGTGATAAGAAGGATCACATTAAAGACTTGAAGACCATGTTCGACTTGATGCGAGCCCATCAATTGAAAATGAATCCTACCAAGTCTTTCCTCGGAATGTCCAGTGGTAAATTCCTAGGATTTGTCGTCACTACCAAAGGTATTCACATCGGCCCTGATAAGGTAAAGGTGATTAATGAACTGCAACCTTCGAGAAACCTCAAGGAGCTCAGAGGATTACAAGGGAGGTTGGCTTATATCCGTCGGTTCATCTCGAACCTCTCAGGAAAATGTCAACCATTCTCCAAGCTCACAAAGAAGGGCGTGTCATTTGTATGGGATGATGCCTGTCAAAAGGCATTCGAGAGTATTAAATAATATCTCTAAAAACCTCCCGTACTCGTCGCACCGAAATCGGGCAAACCGTTCTTGATTTATGTCAAGGTGACGAGCCACTCATTAAGTGCATTACTTGCACAAGATGACGATAACGGTCACGAGCAGGCAGTATATTATTTAAGCCGAACCATGGTAGGCGCTAAATCTCGATATCGTGTTCGCTATTCAGAAGATGCGGCATTATCTGGTCGGACAGACCATTTATGTTATCTCTAAGGTTAACCCAATCCGAATATTTATGACTCAACCAGCTTCCATGAATTGGCGGTTAGCAAAATGGGCCTTACTCTTGTCCTAATATGACTTACATTTTAAACAACAGAAGTTAGTAAAAGGACAGGCCATCTGTGATCTCCTGGCAGCCAATCTAACTACGGACACCATAGAGATATATGACGACCTACCCGATGAAACCCACGAAGTCAACACAACTTCGCACCAGCAAGTATGGCGTTTGTACTTCGACGGCGCGTCGCGAGCAACTAATGTAGCAAGTGCTCCTGGAAGTTCTAAGATCTCTTCCGGAGTGGGAGTTGTCTTAGTTTCCCCAGGAAAGCACGTGATGCCTCGAGCTTACTCGTTGACCCCCAGGAAAGCACGTGATGCCTCGAGCTTACTCGTTGACCGAACCGTGCTCAAATAACGTAGCCGAATAAAATGCATTACTCATAGGACTCAGTTTCGCTAAAGAACTGGGAGTTGAGTATCTTGAAGCCTTCGGTGATTCTCAACTGATAGTTAAACAAGTTCAGGGAGAGTACGAGGTCTGAAGCCCGGATTTAATACCATATCATAAGATGGCAGTAGAGATAGCAGAATTATTCGAAGGATTATTTATCGAACATATTCCACGGTTACAGAATACTTACGCAGATGCGTTAGCAGCATTGGCCGTATCTCTGGCACAACCTCCTGAAACAGAACAGTTTGTTACAGTAAGGACTCACCAACTCCTAGTGCCGATCTACAATGAAGATAGCGAAGAAGAGATTAAGGAAACACACTCAACCCAAATTGAGTTTGAACCCTGAGATTGGCGTTTCCCTATCATCGATTACATCCTGCACGGAATACTACCGGAAGACGTAAAGGAAAGAGAGTCAATCCGACGAAGGGCACTAAGATTCTACTATAATACGGAGAATCGAACGCTATACCACAGGGGGTACGATGGATTGCTGGCACGCTGCTTATCGACTAAAAAAGCTGAGGAAGTCCTTAGAGAAGCACATGAAGGTGAGTGTGGTGCACACCAACCTGGTCCCAAACTTTATGACCGCATCAGAAGAATAGGATATTTTTGGCCTTCCATGATGAGTGATGCAATCGCGTATGCCCGAAAGTGTGATGCATGTCAAATACATGCGAATTATATGCACCAACCTCCGGAGCATCTGCATCCTTCGGTTACGTCATGGCCATTTGAAACCTGTTGAATGGATATTGTTGGTCCTATAAATCCCCCGTCGGTCAAAGGTGATCGGTTCATCCTAGCAATTACCGACTACTTCTCCAAATGGGCTGAGGCAGTTCCACTCAGAGAAGTTAAAACGAGCAATGTCATTGCATTCATCAAGCATCATATCATCTACCGGCATGGTGTCCCAAGACGAATCATACATGACAACGGTCCTCAGTTTGTCAGCAACGCCTTCATAAGGTTTTGCGAAAAGTTTAAAATTCAGGATATCTCGTCAACGGCTTATAATCCCACAGCAAATGGATTACCTGAAGCCTTCAACAAGACTATCATAAAACTCTTGTCAAAAATCGTGAAAACTAATAAACGAGACTGGGATGACAAGCTTGGCGCGGCTCTATGGGCCTATCGGACCACGGTACGTACACCAATGGGAGCAACCCCGTATTCACTGGTATACGGATGTGAAGCCATTATTCCATTGGAGATTCAAATCCCATCGCTTCGAATTGCCCTCGCGACTCAAATGACGACCGAAGAGCAACATCAGAAGCGCCTTGAAGAACTTGAAAGGCTAGATGAGAAGCGTTTAGAAGCTCAACAACATATCGAATTCTACCAAGCCAGAATCTCTCGAGCTTTCGACAAGAAGGTTCGACAACGAAGCTTCAAAGAAGGGGATTTGGTTCTAGCTGAGAGGCGGCCTATGATCCTTAACTCCAAAAAAAAGGTAAATTTGAACCCTAAATGGGAGGGACCATTCGTAGTAGAGACAGTCTACTCGAGTGGCGAGTATCGCCTAGTCACCAAGGACGGCGACCGGCTTATGATGCCGATAAACGGCAAGTTCCTGAAAAAATACTATCCCTAGTATCTTCAGGATAACTAATGTATCGGGAAGTTCCCGGAAGAATACCACATGGGGTATTCTTAGGGATAACCCAGTCATTGTAGAAGTGATGAATAAGAAATCCATGTTCAAACTCTAAATGTCGGAATGTTTCTTCTTATTGTCAAATTCTCTAACTCTCATGAGTTATTTTTGTGAGACGAGATTCAATCCTTGGATAGGTTAATCTTTCCTCACCAAACCATCCGCTGATCAAATTAATCGACGGTGGATCCACCAACATTTCCATCTTTCTCAGACTCAACATGTTAGGTCCTAATCACCTAGCGTTAAAGTCTTCCTTTGAGTGATAATACGAGTTGGCACTTTCTTTGCTACCTTTCTTTGCTTTCAGGTCAAACCTATAAAAGTTAGGGCCAAAGCCAAATTCCTCTCTCGATTCTTTCCATGAACGAGAAGTCTACCTTCATTTCGGACAATCAAACCTATAAAAGTTAGGGTTGCTCCCAATCTCACTTAGTCAAGCCTACAAATAGTTAGGACTAAGACCGAGTCATTCCTTTTCGATAAACGAAAATCCGCCTTTGCTCCTTTTTCCACCAAACCTATAAAAGTTAGGGTCGAAATCGGGCTTTCCCCTCAATAAATGAGGGATTCTTTTGATTCAAATGACCAATCCTATAAAAGTTAGGGCCGTTTGAACTTTTCCGATTCTCGGAGTGGAGATCCCACTCTTAGTTTTATCTTTTCGGATTCTGGGGGTGGAGATCCCATCTTGATTTTTCTTTCTGACTGTAGATAGAATATAAAATTCTTCCTCTTCAGTCCCGGGAGATAGAATATAAAATTCTTCCTCTCCCAATCCGTCTTTATTCTGATAAAAGACACAATTCCCAAGTTCCAATCCGAGCACTTGGTGCATGGGGAATTTTATCTCAACTCCTAAATAGAGATAAGTCTACGCCTAACACGTGTTGCCGGTTTAGTCTTTCACCGATTGAAAAAGACACCAAGGTCCACACCTGGGGAATTTTATCCCGAAGCCTAAGTAGGTGCGGGGTACCTTTTCCCTATAAGAAATGGTGAAGCCTATGTATTCGGCATCATAGCACAAAGTCTTAGAGAATTCACTCTCTTAGCACAATGTTACATGCGGAACGGATTTAGACAATCCGCATGCTAGCCCGATTCAAACGGTAATCGGTAAAGGCACATCAAACTCGTTGAAGGCTGGGGGTTTGCCAAAAATCCCAAAGTCTATGTCTAACACACATTGCCGGTTTAGTCTTTCGCCGTTTGAAAAAGACACCAGGGTCTAAGCCTGGGGAATTTTATCCCGAAGCCTAAGAAGGGATAAGTCGTCGCCTAATACGCGGCGCGGGGTACCTTTTCCCTATAAGAAATGGTTAAGCCTATGTATTCAAAATCATAACATCAAGTCTAAGAAGAGCGACTTTCTTAGCACAACGTTACATGTAAGACAGGTTTTAATAATTCACATGCTAGCCCGATTCAAACGGTAATCGGTAAAGGCATATCAAACCCGTTGATGGCTGGGGGTTTGCCAAAAATCCCATAAATCTTATCACCGCTGAGTTCAAAGTAAATAAAGAAATACCATGAAGGAATCAAATGCGGAGTCTCTATTAATAGATCAAGTCAAAGCATACAATAAAAAGCTCGTTAGCCCGAAGGCAGCTGACGGCTAAGAACATGAGACTCTAAACTAGAAAGCCTATCTATATAACTCTGCTCAAGTTCTGCCTGCAGGCCAGCTCGGACGGATTCCTCAGAACTGCTCAAGATCTTCACAGCTTCATTCTTCAGCTTCATCAGTCTCTCCTGTGTAGATCCTAGCTTCTCGAGGGCCTGTCCACGAGAATGCTCTACTCCAGCCAGGTCTTCTGCAATGATAGTAATGGACTCCTCGGCGTGCTTCAAGGCCTCCTTCAACCTAGCCACTTCCTCGCGGCCGGAATCCAAAGAGCGGAGTAGCTCGGCCCTATCTGTATCCCTCCTCGCCACGGTAGCCATCAGCTACGCAACTGAACGCTCATGTGACTGAAGCTCACTGCCGATGGAAGATCTCAGGTCGCGCCACTGCGCCAGCCTATGCTCCATCTGAGAGGACACGAAGGAAGAAACCCCATTAGCCTTCAGCTCCTTTAACTCTCGGATCTCCGACTCCAGAATAACAAAATCGGCAGTGAAGGAATCGGCCAACTCTGGATACCCTTCTTCTCTGAACATCGGCATGTGACAAGAAAAAGAACGCCTGAACTGATCAAAACCATATCCTCGATGAAGAAGTTTCTCGATCATGCCGTTATAAAAGACGGTAAAAAGGCCGAGGTCTGTACGAAAAATGTCTTTGTCGGGATCGGTATCAGCAAAGAGGGCGCGAACACGATCATATAGAGATGATCGAGATCCTATAAGAAACAGTGTGGAAAGCTAAGTGATTATCGAATACGATAAGAAAATTTAAAGGCAAATTCCGAGCATACCAATGCCAACGGAGGTCCCCTCAAGCTGAGATCCGACAGGTTCCGAAATAACTGCAGGAGTAGTCATGGAGGGTATATCAACCCCTGTAGGCAAACTGCAGGAGTAGTCATGGAGGGTATATCAACCCCTGTAGGCAAATCGGTCATACCTCTCGGCTGTGATGGGGAGACACCGCTCTCAGGCAAACTATCAGTCCCAGAAACTATAGTGGCATCAGGCACAACGGCTAGTCCTAGAGTTACATGTCTTTATTAGTCAAAAAATGAAAATTTGGACAAATAAGGAAAATCGGGATGATAAGATCATCTGCGTACCTGTAAGTCCATCGTCCTCAGGTACACGGGGAATGCCAGGAGTCATAAGAGTATCAGTCCCGATGGCTGGTCCTATGATTACACCCATCTATTAGTCAAAAGTCAGACAAATAGAAAGGAGCATGATATCCCTAGATCATATGCGTACCTGCAAGTCTGTCACTCCGAGGTAAGCTAGATACATCGGGAATCAATATTGGACTAGTCCCAATGACCGGTACTGCAATATTAATCCTTTGTTAGTCAGACAAAAGACCGGGCAGAATGAAGAGAATCAGACATATACCTGTGAATGTATCACCCTCAAAGGGTGGTCCCACAGTTCTTCTGGTGGCCTGCTCAGCCAGCATATCGGCTAATAATCCAGCGTCGGGTCCTGAGAAACCTGGTGAAGAGGCACACCTCTGTTTCTCGAAGCCCACATCATGAAAAGTCTGATCCTCAACTGGCTTTTCTATCACGACATCTGCAGAATAGTTTAAGTGTTGGATATATATATACAAGAAGATGGAAAAGAAGGAAAAGCTCAGAAATACCTGCAACAGGAACAGAAGATCCTTGTTCCCCAATACCCATGCTTGAGTTCTTCAGGAAATCTGAAAGAATGCGAGGCACAAAAAATAATGAATCCTGATTTCTCTAACTCCACCAAATGCTACTCGATGAGGGTATCATCGGATTTAGATATACCTGGACATAGAGTGGTGGGCTTGACACTATTAGCCTGCTCGGTGTCAATGTTCGTATCAATACCCAGGGAACCATCCCGAATGGCGTCGCACATTTGCTGCATGAAGTTATCCATATTATCAGAATTAGTGAATACGGGGTCCGGTGGAAGCTCGCCCTCGTCATAGTACCCCGGAACATAAAACATGATTACGAATCCCAGAAGGTGAGACATCTTAAAGCAATGAAAATGACGAAATGTTACCTTCCTCTCCATCGGCGATGTCTCCTAAATCCACTCCATAGGGACGCTGGCCGACGTGTGATTTATGAGCAGTCTTCTTCTTCTTCGGAGTACCAGCCCTCATAGAACCAACGGGTCGCTCATGCATGGACTTGCCACGCGTCTCAACATGCGTGGGAGCTTGGCCGCTAGGCTCGAATCTCACACAACGAGAAGCAAGCGACTCATGATCGTCAACTGTCCTACCTGAAGTGATAAGGGTCATTTCATTAAGTGAACAAGATCTTTCATTGATACCAATTGAAATTGAGAAAGAAGATCAAAGAGCATGACAAACCTGCGTCAAGTTCTTCTTTGTCAGTATCTGTATCCACATATTCCTCCGCAGAAGTCTCGTCATCATCATCAGTAGGAAGGATCTCTTCATCATCTTTGTTCGAGAAAGAAGGTTTGGCATGCCTCTTCCTCTGTTTCTGAGAAAGCTCGGCTTTACGAGCAGCCATCATAGCGATCTGGACCGAGTGCTCAGACTGTAACTCTAAAAGACTCCTCACACCTATGGATTCATTGGCGGAAAGGAACCACTTGCAACTGAGGAAAGTAATCATCGGCTGGCGTCTATATGAAGGAAGAGCAAAGTGGGCTCCGGTGTAGCCCACCATAGTCCATAACCATGCTCGTACACCGTCAATAAGCCCTCCCTCAACCTTCAAACCACGGCTCGGATTCCCAACATATAGTTGGTCATAATCGAACTGACGAGCAAAACGGTAGGGAAGGTAAGACTCTATGTGGCAACGGTTCTTCACCCGGAGAACGAGATACCCAACACGGATGTTCACTAACTAGCGGAAACAACCAACGTCGAGAACTGTCCGATTACTTCTGGGTTTCTCCTCATCAATTAGCACATCACCATAACGACCCGAAAAGTGAGGAAAACACTTGAAGAACTCCCAGCTCTTACGAACTTGAAGCTCTCGTTGTACATCATTAAATTTCTTCCCGAGCCATCTGCTCCTCTCCAACAGCTGCACGAAAGGAACGGGGACATCAACAACGCTGGGCGCCGACATCAAGTCAGGACGGTGAAGAACAAGCCACGCCATCAGATACGCATAAGGAAGCTCTACCTTCGGACAAATAAGCTCGGTCGATGGTTCAGAACCCACCTGTGTAAAACTGCTGACCAGACACCTAAGCCCACAATGGATGCCAGCAACCATCGCTGGGAGTAGAGAAAGCTCCCTCCCATAGGCTAGCTGAACTGCGGGGAAGAGCACCTCGAGAGGCAAGGCGTCTGAGAACTGGTACGGAACAACACATGGAAAGAGCACCTCGAGAGGCAAGGCGTCTGAGAACTAGTACGGAACAACACATTTCTTCAACCAGAGGACAAGATAACCTGCTAGCAGAGTCCAGGGCTCAATGGACTTCTGTGCATGGCAGAGGAACGAACGAAACTTGGTTCCCGTAGGAAAAGCTCCCTCAGTACTGGCAATGGTGTAAGAATGAGCCTCAGCCTTCTCCATCAACTCATTAACGGTGGTAGGGGTCAAGACGTCTAACTCACGAAGGGGCTCGCCGGAATCACCCTCCAAATTCGGGAACAAATAGACAGCAAACTGCTTCAAGCTGATCTGCTTTTTCCTCTTCGCTGGAGGAGAAATCTGGATCAAGGAGGTATGATAATGGCAGGTGAGGTCCCAAAGAGTATCATACATATCGGGAGTATCCTTCTTCAACCACTCCAACAGCTGGTTCAAGGGAAAGTACTCCTGGTATGGATAATCCCCCATCGGAAGACCAGAAACCTGATGCATCCCGTGTAAGGCCAACTCTAACTCTCCGCCGCTGGTCAAGAATGTGTTACTGTCAGGCATGTATGTCTCCAACAACGCTAAGAAATGGTGGCAGCTGACCGGGAGTCCGTACATGGTGGCTCGTATAGGTGCATATAATCCACTGCTCCTCAAATCCTTCTCCCAGCACCCTAAGATGTAACTGGTCATGCGTGTCCACCACCCCTTGGGCAGTGAGAAAGCCCAACCATAGCATCTATAATCGGGTGGAGGTAATCTCCTCCCAAGATGAGCCAGACGGTTCTTCACGGTAGAAGCGGCTGCTGATACCTCGCCTGGGGGTGCAGTATTAAGATCCGTAATCCCTGGTCGAAGACCGCGAATGTAATGATACCCAGCAGAACCGGGAGTCTTATGATGAGAGGTGTATCCACACTGAACTCGCTCAGCATCATCGGTAAGATGCCAAGACATCTGTCGCTCCACGACCTGTCCCTCCAAATGGGTGAAAGAACATTGACGAGGAATGGAGGGAATATACAGGAGAGCTCCCTCATGAAGATTCAGCCAATGCTCCTCGGTAAGAGTCAAAGTAGCAGGATCCTCAGTGTGATCCCCGAACAGAAAACTGGGCTTCCTTAAAGCCTGAGTAGAAGTAGAATCTGCAGTGAAGGAAGCATCCGTAATCAGCTGGCATAAGCAATGACGCCCTCCATCCGTATCAAATGACAGGATTCGTCGGAGCGATCTCTGTCGAACTGAGGGAGTGGACCAATGGCCTGCCTGATGGAAGCCGAAGAGAAAACTTCTCTGCTGCAACTAGTAGGGGAATGATGAGGGAGGCTGCCCGAGGGGAACTCGACTGCAACAAAACACAAGGATAGAGTCAGAAAATCCATAAGATCATTTACGGGGTAATTGGAGAGACGATTTTGAATGTCCTATACTAGAAGAGCGGTATGCATCATCACGTAAATAACGTGGTAACATACACCGACCTATAAGGTGTAAGACGACACAAGATCGCCCCAATATACCAGAAGACTTGAATTGACCAAGCAAAACAAGTCTGAAACCTCAACCCCCACGAAGGAGGGTGTTGGCCCTTCCCGAATGACCCGCGAAGGGGCCAAACGAGGGTGTACGGAACCACCTATGTCCTGAAACCTCAACCCCCGCGAAGGAGGGTATCGGTTCTTCCTTAATGACCCGCGAAGGGATCAATCAGGGATACAGAAATAAAGATTCTCACCCCCAAAAAAGGAAGCTGCTGGAGGAGAGGATGCTGTAAGAACTTCCTCCTCGCTAGGCTGCGAACGGGAGCGACTCCTAGGAGGTCGAGATCGAAAGAACTTCCTCCTCGCTAGGCTGCGAACGGGAGCGACTCCTAGGAGGTCGAGATCGACGTGGAGGCATCGAAAACCTACGATGAAAAGCAGTAAGTCAGATACAATCTAAAATATGAATACACGAAATATAAAAGGGAAATTAAGAACTTGAACTAAAGTCCTATGAATAAATAGGATTTTTATAGTTGAAGTCTAATTAAACCTACAAATTTCGTGCATGCAAAACAACGATTGTCATTTTTGTGGTAAATTTTGGTGAAATACCCAAAATACCCCTCGTGTTCAAGGCTAAATTCGAGTCAAGGACACGCTCGATTTGGGTCATGGTCATCATAATTGATCATCCAGCACCCCAATACCCCACAATTTTGGTTAATTTTGTAAATAAATCCTTTTTGTAAAATTTAGCCGATTTTTGTAAATAAACCCCTCAATAACTTTTTGGTCCTCTTGCATAAAGCACCCCTCAAATTTTTGACCAAATGGACATGTAATCTAAATCCTAATTTTAGTTCTTTATTACATGAACACCACTTCAATTCTCCGACCAATTTTGCAAATAAGCTCCCAAAAGAATTTCGGCCCATATTTGCACATAAAACCCTCAATAATTTGTGATCTTTTTGCATGAAGCACCCCTTAAAGTTGTGGCCAAGTGGGTCTAAAGTCCAAACCTCAAAATTTCAGTCCCATTTTGCATATAAGCTCCTACAAATTTCAGCCCTCTTTTGCACAAAAGCCCCCCAATTTCGGCCCTATTACAAGTTTTGCATAAAAACCCCCAAATACTTGTGCATACTCACAACCCATCATCATGAGAATAAAAAGTTATAATCTTGGTATGTGAATTCATGTTGTATCCCCATTACAAGCATAAAGTTACAACCTTTCTTGAAAAAAGAAAAGAGTTGTGAAGGGGAACTTACCAAATCAAGAAACTCTCTTGAGCTTGAAGATGAAACACCCTAGCTTTGAGGAGAGGAGAATTTCGGCCAAGGGGGAACACCAAAAAATCTGAATTTGTCTTTAGTTTAAGAGGGAGTTTTAATGGGAAACAATGGTGTATGGAGGGAAGGAAGAAGAAGGAGTTTAAAAGAAGAAAGAATCTCTTTTGAAAATATGGAAAGAAGGGGGAAAACAAAAGGGGAAACAAAATTAAAACAAGAAGGAAAGCTAAAGAAGGAAATAACCAAAGAAGGAAAACAAAGGAGGAAACAACAAAAGAAGGAAAGAAGAAAAAAAAAGGGGGGGGGGGATCTCGGTTTTGGCCGAGACACCCCAAGGGTGTCTCGGTAAAACCGAGACACCCCAAGGGTGTCTCGGCCAAGTTGAGACACCCCTGGGGTGTCTTAACCTAATTCGAGCCCCCTCGAACCCTTTTTGAAGTCCGAATTCGCCTACTTTTCGTCGATTGTTGGATATTTCGACAAGATCCATACTAATCAACACCGAACGATTCGAAACCCTAAGGTCAACGCCGGTCAACACGTAACCCTAGGTCAACGCCAGTCAATGCGTTGCGACCAAAAAGTCAACATTCGACGTTCGAAACCCTAGGGTCAACGTCGGTCAACGCGTAACCCTAGGTTAACGCCAGTCAACGCGTTGCGACCAAAAAGTCAAAGCTTGACGTTCGAAACCCTAGGGTCAACGCCGGTCAACGCATTATGACCAAAAAGTCAAAGCTTGACGTTCAAAACCCTAGGGTCAACGCCGGTCAACGTGTAACCCTAGGTCAACGCCAATCAACGCGTTGCGACCAAAAAGTCAAAGCTTGACGTTCGAAACCCTAAGGTTAACGCCAGTCAACGCGTAACCCTAGGTCAACGCCAGTCAACGCGTTGTGACCAAAGAGTCAACATTCGACGTTCGAAACCCTAGGGTTAACGCCGGTCAATGCGTAACCCTAGGTCAACGCCAGTCAACGCGTTGCGACCCAAAAGTCAAAGTTCGACGCTCAAAACCCTAGGGTCAACGTCGGTCAACGCGTAACTCTAGGTCAATGCCAGTCAATGCGTTGCGACCAAAAAGTCAAAGTTCGACGCTCGAAACCCTAGGGTTAACGCCGGTCAACGCATAACCCTAGGTCAACGCCAGTCAACGCGTTGCGACAAAAAGTCAACATACGGTGATCTGAAACCCTAAGTCAACACAATGTGACGGAGGTAGTTCAAAGTCAACTCAATGACACGAGCCAAACTCAATTCATCAGCTGCAGACTCGAGACTCCGACGACGGCCAAGCGATAAACGCAGCGCCGGAAGAACTTCGGCTATTCGTCAAAGCATTGAATAGACCGAAAATCGAAGGAGTCAAGAGTTGAAGCTAACTACAGGTCCTTTACGCCGACTGAAGGCTAGACCAATCACATCCAAAGTATTCCAGCCTCTTCTATAAAAGAAACGAGTCCGGAACGCTTTGGAGGGGGTATCTGTAGGCATCGAAAATTGCCTATAGGTCTCTACGAACAGCTCAGTGTTAAGGAATGATGATGAACATCACTATCCGGTTCACAGGAGTTCGATTGACGTTGGTGAACGCTTGAAGTAAATCGATGAACTACGTGAGCCGACAGAATTTCGGAATAACGAAGGTACGGGCTAATCGAGAGCCCCGCGGTGTTTACAAAAGGAACAACGCCCTTCGTGTCTCATTCATTAAATAGATGATCCAACCATTGGAGCTGATAGAACTCCTTGTCGGCTTTCCAACGCATTTGGAATCACTCAGATCCGGGTTCAGACAAAGAAGTTACAGCGAAAAGAGTCAAACGGGCATTAAAAACGTCTCAAGGCTGAACTGAGGCACCTACGGTGTCTCGGCCAAGTCAAGACACCCCAAGGGTGTCTCGGTGAAGCCAAGACACCCCAAGGGTGTCTCGGCCAAGCCAAGACACCCCTAGGGTGTCTCAATGTAGATTTGACCCCTTTAAGCAGTTTTGACCGCTCCGCAACCCATCATGCCTATAAATACAAGCCTTAGGCCTTATTTTTCTGATCTGGAATTTTGGAGAATTGGCGAAGCCCTGCCGGAGTGAAGAGTGATCGAGCACTTTAACGCAAGAGAGTTTCTTCGCCAGATCTACATCACCCGCACCCGATCCTTAGTATTATCCCGTGGTGGTAATACTAAGAAGAGCAAATACCTCGCTTTTATCGAGATAGGCTTCAAGTTTCTAGATCTCCTCGCGGATCGACGAAGCTCTGGATCAGATCTGATTGCCAGGTAGTCCACGGATATCGACGTCCCCATCACAGGCTAAAGACCCACGCAAGCAAGAGACGACGAACGGATCTTGTGTTTATTTTCAAGAAAGTTGTAATTTTTATTTCTTTGTTGTTTGAATTCATTTGTAACGTTTGAAGTTTTAATGAAATCAATGATGAAGGCAACTTTCGACGAAAACATACATCCCACAGGAAGTTTTCTGAACCATTCAAAGACAACTCCCTTGAGGGTGCCAATGCATAATCGAGCCAGTATGGCGTCGTTTGATATCAGATTCCCAATCTGTGACTTGAAATGATAGATATGTTGGTTCGGTGATCCCGTGCCGTCAAAAGTTTGTAGCATCGGGACTTCGAATTTTGGAGGATAAGGGGCTGCATCCCATTCGGCAGGATAGGGTCTGACAACTCCCTCTTCTTGGAGCTCGCTTCTATTAGAAATGGCATTGAGGCGGGCTTCTAATTCTTCAATCTTGGCAGACTGGAGATTCTGTCCGTTCTCTGTCTCTCTTCCTTCATCAGAGGAAGATTCTAGGTTGTGGGCTTCTTGGTCAGAAGCCGTGTCATCAACCACTTTTCCCTTCCCTTTGCTTGTGTGAGGTCGGGATGAAGACGTTTTTCCTCTCCGGGAGGATTCTTGCCTAAACGGCGAATCTGTCTCCTGAGATTTGGCCTTGTCTGCGATGAGTTGAGTCAACAGGGCCATGAGTTCATTGAGGGTCTTTTGCTGTAATTTGAGCATGGCATCTTGCTCAGGAACCCTCTTTGAAAGATCTTCAGAATGTTCTGCCATATGGGTGAAGCTCTCATGCCCAATGAAAGAGCTGATCTTCAGAATGTTCTGCCATATGGGTGAAGCTCTCATGCCCAATGAAAGAGCTTGATGATTGAGACTCCGCAATGGCTGAGTGTTCATCAGAGCTTGATGATTGAGACTCCGCAATGGCTGAGTGTTCATCATCGGAATTAGTTCTTGTGGCTAACCTCTAATAGTTGACAGGGGGAATGGCTCATGTTCGCGTTCGAGTGCGTCGGTAGATCCCTTCAAACTCGTTAGCGATTTGTCTGACGGTCGGTGAACGACTTGTCTCAGAGTCATCGGAACGAGGACTTGAGGCTTTCCCTCTACCAACCACATTGATAGTGATTCCAAGATATTCGGTCTCTGGAGACTTATTCTTGTGAGAACGTCGTCGTTGGTTGGGCAAAGCAACGTTTGTAAATTGGTTGAACACCAACAGTTGGGCCGCATATGAGCAGTATTGACATCTCGAAAGGACCATAGGAATCAGTCGTTCACATCGAAATGAAGGAATGACTTGTTGCATCGGTCTTTCTCTCGATATGAACTCTCTCAAATCTGTTGTAAAGATTTGAAGAGAATTACTCACTGATTGTGAGGTTTGAATTGGAACCCCCAGTCTATGATTGGATAGGACTGGCTCTTGGTGAACATGAATCTGGTTTAGATGCCTTGGATCCATGAACTTTTTATATCCGCCCCTCGATTTAATCACGCTACGCAGAGTATTCGGGGGACTCGCATGCCTGAGCTTTAGGTTTTGCTGATGAAACGCATATTTGAGAGTTGCGTTTATTTTATGGAACGCACCCCTGAGGGTTGCGTTCATTTTGTGGAACGCGCCCCTGAGTGTTGCGCTCAGTATTCTTCATACAGAGCCTATGTTTGGGCTCATAGACGCGAGACTTGCATTCTGAAACAGAAACGCAGGGCATAGGGTAGCGTTTAGGCTCACAAACACGAAGCTCATGTTGACTTGATGATCGGCATTCTCGGAGATGTGCTCATCGTAAGGATCTCCTTCTCCATCGAGAGACGTTCTTCTTAGCCTGCTTCAATGCCTTTGTCACCTCCATGGGCATCTTTCGACCCGATACCCATCGTCTTGGCGCGGGTTTGGCTAAAGCTGAGTCCACTCCATTGGGGGAGGGGCTGTCCGAGCAGTCTTCCTTAGGCGGTTCGGCTGCAATTGGAGCAGTTGGAGCTTTAGTCTCTTTGGAGACTTTGTGGATCTTGCGCATAGCCTTGGGGCTAAGGGGTCCGGAGGAGATAGCTTCCTCAAACTTGGCTTGATCAAACTCTACCATGAGAGTTTTGACGGTTGTTCCAGTGAGATGAACATCGAATTGCGCCACCACTTCTTCGTCACAGAAGCTTGTCCCCAGCGGAGTCGCCATCTTTTGTTTGTGGGAAAATTTATAGTAAAAAGACAATGAAGGAAAATTGATTTGTATTCCTTTAATCTCAGTTACAATTGGATTTCATGATTACAAAAGAGAAGAGAATGATCTGGATTCTCTCCTTTGTTTAATTCTGGGTTCTTCACGGTGGCGATGAGATGCCTCCCTCGAATGCTCGCGTCGAGTTTGCTTCTCGTTGATGATCCGATATCTTGTTTCACTGGAACGTGGTCTTCTCCTCACGATTTGACGTTGTGGAGAACTCTGAATGAGTTTGAAACTCTATGAAAGAGTTGATTTAACTGAAAGTCGGTTATAAGCCAAGGATGAAGAAGATCTTATTGCTGATCTCCAAAGCTCCAACCGAAGGATGAAGGATCCTCTTTTCGCTGCCAAGAAGTTCCAACCGAAGGAGTCCCAACAGACCGCCCTGAACTGAATTGATTTTCAGTTATTTATAGGGGATTAAGGGGTGTAACCACCTCCTTAATTCGCTCCTAAGTGGGGCTAATGGGATGTAACCGCCCCTTAAATCACTCCTGAGTGGAGTTGTGATCCCCTTAGATCGTGGGAAACGGTTTTGAAACCGTTCAGCTCATGTTTGAACAAGTCAAATACAAAATCCATGTTCTGATGTGAATTCTGCATTCAAACGCAGTGTTTGGAAGCTTAAACGCAGTGTCTGAAAGCTCGGACGCAGCGGCTGGAAACTGCGTTGGCATCTTGTTGGAAGCTGCGTTTGGCGGCGATTAGAGCTGCGTTTGGCAGCGATTAGAGCTGCGTTTGGCAGCGATTTGAGGTGTGTTTGGCAGCAATTTGAGCTGCGTTGGGCAGCGGTTGAGAGCTACGTTGGACAGCGATTAGAGCTGCGTTTGGCAACGATTTGAACTGCGTTTGGCAGCAGATTGGAGCTACGTTCAACGTCGGTTGGAGCTGCGTCAGGCAGCGGTTGAAGTTGCGTTCAGCTGCTGATTTGAGCTGCGTTTGTGGCTATGAACATGGTGCGTCTTGATGCTGGTTCGCGGGGAGGACTTCCATGTCTTGGTTTGAAGAGACCGTCGATTTGTAGTCTCTTTCTGTCAAAGTTTTGCAAAGATCGTCATTTTGTAATCTTTACTTTAGCTCTTTGATATGCAAGAGTCATCTGATTGTAACTCTCGATGTTGATTGTGAAGGCTGTTAAACTAGAGCTCTCATCGGTTGTCGTGAAGGTCGTCAGATTGTAACCTTTAGCGATCTACGTGAAAGTCTTCAAATTATAGCCTTCTGGAAGTCGTCAGATTGTAACTTCCATCATCGGTGTTTTTTATGGGGATCAGCTATCTATTGTGATTTTTTGACAGCCTACACAAGGCGATGCTACTTTTGTGTTCGTTACCCGAGGATGATTATGGTACGTTCGTTCTCTCTATGATCAATGAAAGAATTACTATTAGCTACAAGAAGGTGACCTCAGTGTTGGTGAATTATGAGCTGAGGAAGAGTGATGGTGAACCCTCCAAGAAGGTATCGGGTGATGCATTAGCAGTTTGAGGCCGTAGTCTAAACCGTCGCCAAGTCAACCGCTCAAAATCGAAGAATAGAGATGTCTATAAGAGCGTTGATAGAAATTAATGTTGTTTTTGTAAAGAAGAAGGACATTTGAAGATTGACTGTCCAAAGTTGAAGGATAAAGCTGGGAAAAATAAGGAGAAAGGTGTACAAGCTTTAGAAGTGAATGTTGCAAAAGCTGTTGGTGAATATTCAGATTCAGATTCTTTAGGTTATTCGTGTCCTGCACTACCGTCGATTTGCTATGCCGACTCTACGGAGTGGATGTTGTATTCGGGAGCCACATATTATATTTGCCCGAGGAAGGACTGGTTCTCTAGCTTTGAAGAGCTGGAAAGAGAGGATGTCGTGCTTATGGGAAATAACCATGTATACCCTATTAGTGGTATTGGTTCAGTTCGGATCAAGATGCATGATGATGTGATGAGGGAGTTAAAAGAAGTGAGGTTCGTGCTGTAGTTGACGAAGAACATCATTTTTCTTGGTACTTTGGAGGCATATGGTTATCGGGTGACCTTAGAGGATGCTACCGTGAAGGTCACGAAGGGTTCTATGGTAGTGATGCGAGGAGTTAGGGAAAATTTCCTATACTACTTGAAGGGAAAGACAGTTACAATGGGTCTGACAGCTTCTATCACTACAGAGGAGGACACTACCACTCTATGACACATGAAACTAGGACACACATGTGATAAGTCCCTACAGTTATTAACGAAACATGGGCTATTAGAAGATGCTAAGACCTACAAGATGGAGTTGTGTGAGCATTGTGTACTTGGGAAGACTAGAGTGAAGTTTGGCACCGCTATTTACAACACCAAATGTATATTGGATTACGTTCACACAGATGTTTGGGGCCCTTCCAAGAACACATCACTTGGTGATGCCAATTATTTTGTTACTTTCATTGATGACTATTCCAGGAGGACTTGGGTATACCCTATGAAGCATAAATATGAGATCCTGAATATTTTTATGGAGTGAAAGAAGAAAGTGGAGCTGCAGACAGGTAAAGAGGTGAAGACTCTACGTTCAGATAACAGTGGATAGTATAAGAGTGATCCATTTCTTTAGTTTTGTCGGGATAATGACATTAGACAAAACTTCATAGTTCGAGAGACACAGCAACAGAACAGGGTGGTTGAGAGATTAAACTGTACCTTGCTAGAGAAGATACGATGTATGATGACGCATAGTAGATTGCCTAGATCCTTTTAGGTTGAGGCGTTGGTTTATGCAAGTCATCTCATTAATAGGTTGCTGTGTATTGCAATACAGGGGAAGACTCCTTTGGAGCGTTGGTCTAATTCGGTAGCTAGTGACTATGAGTCACTTCAGATATTTGGGTGTCCTGCTTATCATCATGTTAGTGATGGTAAATTGAATCCGAGGGTAAGGAAGACAGTCTTTGTGGGATTTAGAGATGGAGTTAAAGGCTTCAAGTTATATGATCCACATGATAAGAAGATAGTTATTAGCAGAGATGTCACATTTGATAAGACGTACATGATGAGGCCTTAAGTTCCTCAGTAGGTAGAGGAAGACCATATTCGAAAGATATCACAGTAGGTAGATGATGATATGACTCCACCCACTCCAGATAGCATTGTATCCATTGAGGCTCCTACAGAGGTGACACTGGGAGGAGAGGAGATGACAGCCGGGGAGATAGAGGATACAATGGATTGTGAGACTCAGGAACATGATCATGTTCAGGAGTCTATTGTAGCGAACACACCTAGAAGGGTGATTCGTCGGTCATCTAGGTATAATAATATTATGGTCACATATGCATTATCAGTGGAGGTCATTGATGATATGGTTCCATCCACATTTAGGAAGACATAGTCTAGCCCCGATTCAATCAGGTGGAGGGAAGCTATAGAGGAGGAGATGCGATCTCTTCAGAAGAATGACACTTGGGAACTTGTAAGGCTACCTAAGGGGAAGAAAGCTATTGGTTGAAAGTGGGTATATACGAAGAAAGATGGATCTTCTATTGGGGACATCAGGTACAAAGTCAGATTGGTTACCAAGGGATATGCACAGCTTGAGGGTATTGATTACAATGATGTATTTTCACCCATTGTAAAAGATTCGTTAATTCGGATTTTATTAACATTGGTGGCACAACTGGATTTGGATTTGGTCCAGATGGATGTTAGGACAACCTTTCTACACAGAGATTTAGATGAGGAGATCTACGTGACACAACCATTAAGATTCAAAGCTGTAGAAAAGGAAGATTTGGTTTGTAAGCTGAAGAAGTCTTTTTATGGTTTGAAGCAATTACCACGATAGTGGTACAAGAGATTCGATAGCTTCATGATTGGCCATGGGTACACGAGGAGCCCATATGACCCATGTGTTTACATGCACAAGCTACAGGATGGTGGGTATATATATTTGCTTTTATATGTTAACGATATGCTTATTGCTTCCAGGAATTCTTCGGATATTCGAAAGTTGAAAGAGGACCTGACATCCGAGTTCAAGATGAAGGATATTGGAGAAGCAAAGAAGATATTGGGTATGGAGATCGAGAGAGACATGGTGAAGGGGAGATTGAAGCTTACACAGAGGAGTTACTTGCAGAAGATGTTGAAGAAATCCAGCTTACAAAGATTTTTTTTTTAATTGAACTTAATGTCTCCGTTTAGATGGCTGCCCACGGACACTACATATATTTATGCTTTATCAATGTTCTATTCAGTTTACAATTAAAAGATAATATTGTTTTTGAGTGTATCCAACTATAGAATGAGAAAAAACAATGACAAAACTGGAAGCTTACACAGAGGATTTTTTTATGCTTCTGCGTCAAATTGACCATATCAATATATCGAATTTATCTTCTTGTTGACAGTTTTGGATGGTCTTATTATAAAACTTCAATGTTTTTCAATGATTTTTCTCCTTGTCTCGTTTTTACAAAGCACTATGATTTTTCTGGTCAATTTGACGCAGAAGCATAAAATTTACTTTTATTATTAAACGAAGAGAGAATTAACCATAAAATCATATAACAGAAAACTAAAATATAGAAACTTTGAAGGAGCTGTCTATGTCCATCTAGAAAATTGGGAAACAAATAACTTCATTTCCCTAAATTAATTTCATATCAACCACGAATGTTGAAAGTAAATTTGAAATTATGCCAAAAAAGAAAATTTTACTGATTTTGATGATAGGCGTGATACCCGTCATGTGCAATAAGGGTCAAATTAGTAAGCATGAGGATTATATTCCATTGTGAACAACATACATATATCATACTTAGAAATGTAGTACTTAAAAGATGTATGTTGGAGCTAAAAAAAGATAGAGTGTTCGTCTAATCAAAGTTTGGCCGAAAGACAAGCCTGTAGAACTTAATCGTGATTAAATCATAGAGATTAAACAACAACAAGAGCGGAAGCTATACCTAAATCCATTGCTAGGATTTGCACTGATCTGATTTTGGTTTTGATGATCTTCTAATCTTAGGGTTTCTCCTTAGTTTCTCTTTAGATGGGGATAAGAGAATTGAGCAACCTGGTATCTACACATTTAACCCATGATTTATTTAAATACCCATTAACCCAAATTGATTGATCACTTTAAGTGGGTTATCTTTAAAGATAGCAATACACACTGATAAATATATGTGCCCACAATTAGATTTAATTAGATTTAAATCCAACAATCTCTCACTTGGGCACCATATGATTCCTTAAAGTGTGTATAACCTTATGAGCTCAAAAATTGCTATCACTAAAAAGAGTATTTTCAAACAATCTTGTCCATTGAGTATATCAATATAGGATGAAAGCGGTCTTCATCATATTTATCGTAACTAAACCCATCAATGATCACATATACCAATACAATCAAACAACGTAGATCAATCATAGATATGCAACATAAAAATTACAAGCAATGTGATGAGTACATGTCTATTTTTAACAGGTCCCACCCTAAACTTTTGTGAGGTCAACCTCAACATAATGTACCAGAGTGTATGAACTGAAAACTTTATTCTGATCAGAAAATACAACCTAACATAAAACACCACAATCATAAACTCCCACTAAATCATGATATCTTCAAATAATATCACACCCATATGAGCAGTATGCTCATGAAAGACCTTAGGTGACAATCCTTTAGTAAGAGGATCAGCTATCATGGAGTTTGTCCCAATGTGCTCTATGGATATCTGTCCACTTTGTACCCTTTCTTTCATAACTAGGAACTTAATGTTAATATGTTTTGACTTAGTTAAGCTCCTGTTGTTATTAGAATACATTACTACAGATTTATTATCACAATATAGCCTTAGTGGTCATTCCATATTTTTCAGAATGCGTAGTCCCATGATAAAATTTCGCAGACATATTCCCTGATTAGATGCCTCGTAGCAAGCTACAAATTCTGATGCTATAGCGGAGAAAGCTACGAGTGTCTGTTTGATACTTTTTCATGATATAGCTCCTCCTGCTAACATATAAATGTAGCCTGATATAGACTTTCTGCTATCTTGGCATCCAACAAAATCAGAATCATAGTACCCAATGACCTCCAACTGTTTTGATTTTCTGTATGTGAGCATATGATCTTTTATTTTATGAAGATACTTCATAACCCCTTTGACTGCTATCCAATGATCCATACCAGAGTTGCTTAAGTATCTGCCTAATATCCTAACAATGTACGTAATATTCGGACACGTACACACCTGAGCATACATTAGACTTTCTACAGCCGAAGCATAAGGAATCTTCTGTATTTCCTGAATTTCAAGGTTACCTTTAGGGCACTGATTTAGACTAAACTTGTCTTCTTTAGCAATAGGGGTGTCTCCTGGTCTGTAGTCTTTAATGCCAAAACTTTTAAGTACTTTATCGATATAGCTCTTTTGTGATAATCCTCGTATACCTCGAGAACGATCTCGATGTATCTGGATTCCTAATATAAAAGAGGCATCCCCAAGATCTTTTATCTCAAAATTTTTTAATAAAAATCTCTTGGTTTCATGCAATATACCTATATCATTAGTGGCAAGCAATATGTCATCGACATACAGTACCAGAAAAATAAACTTACTCCCACTGTACTTGTGATATACACAGTCATCAATAATGTTCATCTCAAAACCGAACGAGATAATTATTTGTTGAAACTTATAATAGCATTGACGAGGAGCTTGCTTGAGTCTATAGATGGATTTTCTTTATTTGCAAACCATATTCTTTGGCTCTCCTGATATAAAGTTTTCTGGTTGCACTATATAAATCATCTCATCAACGTCGCTATTGAGAAATACAGTCTTAACATCCATCTGATGTAATTCAAGATCAAAATGAGCAACAAACGCCATGATTATTCTAAAAGAGTCTTTCGATCAAACCGGAGAGAAAGTCTATGTATAATCAATGCCTTCCTTTTGAGTAAAGCCTTTAGCTACAAGACGTGCTTTATACCTCTTCACATTACCGTTTGCATCCCGCTTAGTTTTAAAAATCTATTTATAACCAATTGGTTTTGCACCTTCTGGTAATGAGACAAGTTCTCAAACCTTATTGTCTTGCATAGACTTATACTCTTCATTCATGGCATCAATCCACTGCTGAGAGTTAGAACTTTTCATGATCCGAAAGGAAGTTGATCGGATCATCTTTCAACATTTCATTATTATTCTCATGTTTTTAGAGAAATACAATATAATCATCTGGAATAGCACTTCTCCTTTCTCTCATGGATCTCCTTAATGACACTGGTTCTTGAGGTTGTTGAGTTTGTTTTTTTGGAACATAGAGTTATTTAATATTGTCATCTTGAGGTTCCGGATTTACTTCTTGAACAACAACAGGTATAGGAACCTGAATATTATTAAAAGTAACTGTATGGGTTGGATCTGAAGCTAATTTTTCCTCAAAAGCAATGTCTCTAACCTTATTTCTTCGCCCCAAACTCAACATCCTCAAAGAATGTTGATGTTCCTGTCTTAAAAATATTCATGAGTGTGTGATCATAAAATTTATAGCCCCTTGAACGTTCAGAATACCCAATAAAGTAGCTGCTAACTATTTTGGAGTCCAATTTCTTTTCATTTGGCCTATAAGGCCTTGTCTCAGTTGGACATTTCCATATAAGTAAATACTTTAAACTGGGCTTTCGACAAGTCCAAAGCTCATAAGATGTTTTAGCAACTACTTTACATGGTACTTTGTTCAGAATGTAAGATGATGTCTTTAGTGCTTCTCCTCAGAGTGACTCTGATAAAGAAGAATGAGCAATCATACTTTTTACCATATCCTTAATAGTTCTATTTCGTCTTTCAACTACACCATTCATGCTAGGTGAACCCGACATGGTGTACTATGGGACGATACCGCATTCCTCTAGGTATCTATCAAATGATCCTGAACATTGTTTGAACTATCATATATGCCGTAGTACTCCCCACCACGATCAGATCTAACTGTTTTAATTCTTTTGTTGAGTTGATTCTCAACTTCAGCTTTATAGGCTTTGAACATGTTCAGAGACTCAGATTTTTCATGAATGAGATATAGGTACCCATAACGTGAGTAATCGTCTATGAATGGCATAAAATATTATTGACCATTCCAAGATGCCGTAGGTAATGGCCCATAAATATCTGTATGTATCAATCCTAAGACGTCTGGAGATCTTTTGGCACCTAATCTCTTAATTTTGGTCTGTTTTCCCTTGATACATTCAACACATACGTCGAAGTTTGAAAAATCAAGAGAATCTAAAATACCATCAGACACAAGACGCTCAACTCTACCTTTTGAGATATGACCCAAACGCTTATGCCATAATGTCACCGAATTTTCCTTATTTAATTAACGCTTAGTACCACATGATTCCACATGCAATGATTCATTATAAGAAGCAATTGTATCAAGCAAATATAGGTTGTCATAAGTACTCAAGTAACCAGTTCTCACAATATTTGAATTAAAAGATAAATTGAGTTGACTGTTTTCAAATGAATAATGATAACCTGATTTGTCCAATATAGAAACAGAAACTAAATTTCGTCTAAAAGATGGTACTACAAAAGTATCTTTTAAGTCGAAATATGAACCAGTTCGTAATAGCAACCTAAAGTGCATGATTGCTTCTACGTCTACCAATTGTCCGTTACCCACAAAGATGTGTCTTTAAACATCACTTGGCTTTCGGTAGCTCAGGCAGCCCTGTATAAAAATACTTATGTGAGTAGTAGCACCAGAGTCTAACCATCAAGTGTTTCTAGGTACTGAAGCTAAATTAACCTCAGAACAGACAAAAGTAAGGAACGTACCCTTCTTAACACGCCAGACGTGATATTTGGTACAATCATTCTTTACGTGTCCAGATTTATTATAGAAGAAATAGCACTGATCATCCTTATGTTGTTTCTTCTGAACAAGACTCTTAGCTGCTTCATTAGCATTCTTTTTTTTTTCTTACCCTTATCCTTAGAGGTATAAGCTAGATGAGCACTTTCTATCTTATCTTGCTTCAACATGTCTTCTTCTTGCACATAGTATGAAATAAGCTCATTTAGAGTCAATTTCTCCTTTTGGCAGTTATAACTGGCCTTAAACTGATTAAATTATCTAGGAAGAGATAACATAATCAGATGCACCAATAACTCATCACAAAGATCGAGTTTAAGTGCCTTAAGCTTTGAAGCAATATGAGACATTTCCATAATGTACCCCCTGATATGTCCTTTGCCCTTATACTTCATTGAAATCAAGCGAGCTAAAAGCGTGCTTGTTTCTATCTTATCGTTTTTCACAAAATGTTTCTTAATTTCGGCAAGGAAATCTTTAGCCTTAGTAATCCCTTAGGATTCTATGCCCCTGAAGGCTTTCGGAACGCCGCGCTTAATGATCATAAGACTCATACGATTTGAATGCTCTCATTTCTCATACTCCTTCTTAACATCAAGAGTGTTATCCGCATTAAGAGGTTAGGGTTGTTCAGTTCTTAATGTAAGGTTTAGATCCATGCAGCCAAGAATAATTAATATGTTCTCTTTCCAAACCTTGAAATTAGTCCCATTGAGCATGGGAATGGAGTTGATGTTAGCAGAAATTATTATAACAGATGCATTAGCTGAAATAAATAAAAGATACTCATATTATTAACCGTAATTAGTAATCAATAAAATTCAAATAATGAAAATGACACAACATTAATATTTAGTCTTTGGATAGTAATATTAATTTGTAAGTGATACCTTGTTGCAATGATCAAACACTAAAAAAATAACTCATGTCAAATAATAAACTATCTTTGGATCGATTCATTATTCACATATAAACCTTATAATTATCATGTGTTTATCATCACAGATGTGTATGCAGTCTTAAATAAGTATCAACCTTCCTTTAGGCCGATTAAATATTTACACGAAAATATACACATAATCATCTAACATCCCTCATGACTAATCTACACAAGAGGGGTCACTTTGGCAACATCTTATTTTAATTAATTATTTGGAATGAGAGACAAAATTTAATACATTAGTGTCATATTATTTAAATTAAATAATTGATTAACTACCAAATTCAATTCAAATTAAACAAATTTAATTCAAATTAACTAAATTTCCAAAAAACTTAATTAGGGCCTCATAGCTTAATTAATTAAGTTAAGCACACTAAAAATTAGGCTCATAACTTAATAAGGCCCACAAATAATGTTTTAATTGATATATTCAATTAAACCTTAGATACTTGTAGGCCCATAACTTAAGGACTTTAAGTGGGCTTATGCCCTAGTTCAACCAACAAAAACAGAAAACCCCAAATGATGTCCGCTTTCAGTTTCTTTTAGCCGACGAAACAACAGGAAAAAAAAAAGAAATTTCAGGTTCGTCTTCAAATGGAACAGATGCTCCGCTTGAATTGAGGTTCGCGCTCACCTTCGAAATCAAAGCTCAGCCGAATCTCAGCCAAAGCTCGACTCGAAGATCAAAGTTTAGCTGAAGCTCAGCCGAAGCTCGACCCTCGAAGAGCTCGTCTGACGTTTCCAAATGAGTCGACGAAGCTCAAGTTCGTCTGAGGCTCGATTTTGAACCCGAGGTTTGCCTGAGGTCCGAACACAAGGTTCATCTGAAGTTCGAGCACGGACGCTCGGCTGAATTGAAGCACGAGGCTCACCTGAGAACAAGCACGAGGATCGGCTTGAATTAAGGACGAGGCTCGCCTGAGAACAATCACGAGGCTCGCTTGAATCCGAACACGAGGTTTGACTGAAATTCGAACAAGAGGTTCGACTGAAGTTCGAACACTAGGTTCGACCGAAGTTCGAACACGAGGTTCGACCGAAGTTCGAACACGTGGTTAATCTTGGAACAAACTAAAGTTCGCTGGAATCAAACTGAAGTTCGTCAAAAGCCTTCAACAAAGCTGAATCGAACATGAGGTTCATCAGAAGAAAACCGAAGTTCGCCTGAAGTTCAAACCTCGAACAACCCGAAGTTCGCCTGAGAACGGGTAAGTGGTAAGTCCTCAAGCCCTTATTTTTCTTTCACCCATTAGGGTTTAGATCTGAAACGCCGCTGCCACTTGGGATGCAGCCAACAAACACCCCTTAGGGTTTTATTCTGAAAACCACCACCGTCATTGTCTTCATTTGACAGTAGGTCCGCCGTCGATACATCTCCGGCGAGCAGTTGGAGAACGACGACAAACCAAAACAAAAACTATTTTTTTTGTCGATTTTTGAACTCAATCCAGATCCGAAACTTGAATCCATTTCAGATCCAAACATCCAAAAAATGGAATCAAACCAAAAAGAAGTGAACTTTACAGTTCATGAGTGCAACAAATCAAAAAATCGAAAGAAAAAACAAACAAAAATAAACTTTTACTGTTCATCCATGAACAGTTTTGAAAAACCACAGATTAAGATCAAAAACCCAATTTTTAAAATCTTAAACACCTAAGAAATAATCACGGTGGCTCTGATACCACTGTAGAACTTAATCATGATTAAATCATAGAGATTAAACAACAACAAGATCGGAAGCTATATCTGAATCCATTGCTAGGATTTGCACTGATCCGATTTGGGTTTTGATGATCTTCTAATCATAGGGGTTCTCCTTAATTTTTTTTTAGATGAGGATAAAAGAATTGAGTTTGTTAACCCTAGATCAGGGATCATAACCCCATATATATATGTTGTACATTTATAATTTGGCCACTCATCAAATTATAAATACAACCTGATATCTGCACATTTAGCTCATGATTTATTTAAATAACCATTAATCAAAATTGATTGATCACTTTAAGTTGGTTATCTTTAAAGATAGCAATACACACTGATAAATATATGTGCCCACAATTAGATTTAATTAGATTTAAATCCAACAAAGCCCTCTATCGTTCAAAATATTTGAAGTATCTAGAACGTCATATTTACATGCCAAAAGGTTAAGCAAGCAAGCGTGGAGTATTTAACATGTACATCTACTGAGAGCCTTCATTTGAGTTAGCTTCAGAAGCAACCTCTTGTATGATTTCATCACATACAGCAGAACCAACTCCTTCGCCAGATGATGCAAATGAGTTGGTATTTTCCTGAAGTGCCTCATCCATGTTTCGCACAGGGGTAAATGCTTTAGGAGACCAATCCACTGAGCTGATTGTATAGTGCCCTTCCAAGCTCGACTTGTGATTTGCATAATCATAACGAACCACAAACTTGAAATTTTTTCCGATAGCTTTGGTGGTAATGTTGTGGATCTTGAAGAGCCCATTCCCCTGGAAATGTAAAATTGATCTACTTTAGTTAATTTTTTCATTTCCATTTTATTCTTTTTTTGGGTGGTAAAAACTATATTATCTAAACTATACCTCCGGTTTAAGTTGCTCTAGCTCCGGAGCAGGAACTTCAATAATTTCTTTTGCATCATGGTTAAAAGCTATCGAGTTCAGGCTACCTATTTCTGCTGGAATAGTAATAATAATTTTCCCTTGAACATCCAATACAAATTATGTAATAATATTATAATGTTAATAAATTTAATTGTTGCACATAATTTGGTTATTATTTATATAATTGTTATATATATATATATATATATATTAATTGTTGCACATAATTTGGGTATTATTTATATAATTGATATATATATCCTTAGAAGTTATTTTGTTAGATCATGCACTGTGATGGTCACTTGCTTGGAGATATGATCTAACTTAGAAATTTCTTAAATTTGTACTTAACCTATAACTAGTAAAGGATAACTTTGTTATAACAGGTTATTATGCATGACACCGATATATGAGATATAGTGGTGGGTCTCAACCATCGAGAATGAAGATTCTCCGGGTGTATGTCATAAGCACGCATTATGATGTGTGTAGCACTAAACCGTATTTGAATTCTTTAGGATGAGTCACCTAAGAGATAGAGAGTTCAAATTGTTACATGGTCCCTTTGACTAGATGATATTGTCATTTTCGATTTGATAATTTAGTATGCTTTGATGTGATGGTTAAGCTTGTTTTGCAAGCGCTACACAACCTGAAACATTGGGTTGCTAAATTTCATTTAGGAAAATGATGGATGTCTAGATAGGATCCAGTATGCTCATTATGATGAGTTAATTTATTATTATGCATTCCCATGAAGCTATTAAATTCCTGCCGACAGGTGTTTTTGAAAAAAAAATTAAAAATTTATTTTCTTATAAAAAATAAAATATTTTGATGTTTCAAAATAATTTTTATTTATGTTCATGGGAATTGCAAATTTAGGCATGAGCAAATAGGTGAGTTGTCCTGCTTAAAAAAGTTGCCTAAAATAAATGATACTGGAAGGGAGTGAATGTAAGATATTATTTATTAATAATTAATCTCATATTATGGAAGAGCTTTTATGAACAATTGGTCGGATATGGATTTAATTGTTAAATTAAAATTATTAATTTGATTAATAATTGGTTCTCGATATGGGACCCAATTGGTCTCACTAATGTCATTAGAAGAGGTATACATGCAATGCAATTCTATTTCTATCCATAATTGTTATGGATAAAGTTTTTAAATAAATCTATTTCTATCCTTAATTGTTATGGATAAAGTTTTTGAACAAATCTATTCTATCCTTAATTGTTATGGATAGAGTTCTAGATAATTATGAATTGTTTAAAGTTAAAATCTCTAAGACTAGTGTAATCCTATAAATAGGGTTCATATGTAGCTTTATGAGAGGTTAAGAGAAGAGATTCAAAATCTTATGAAGATAATATGAAGAAATAGATTTTTTAGAACCTATCTCTCTAGCTTAACGTTACGTAACGTTTGAAAATAACGCAAAGACAAAATAACGCACGTTATTTTAGCTATAACGTAAGTTACGTAACGTAACGTCATAACGTTTTATAACTTAGGTTATTTTGTCAATGGCTTAGATTGCTTTTAAAAGAAATGAACAGCTGTGATTGAGTTATAACTTAGGTTATTTTCCGCCTCCCCTTCCCATTTTCATGCCTTTTTCACGCTGCCCGCAACTCCGCCTCCCCTTCCCCTTTTCACGCCCTTTTCACGCCGCCTGCAGCTCCGCCTCCCCTTCCCCTTTTCACTCCTTTTTTTTCACGCCCTTTTCACGCCGCCTGCAGCTCCGCCTCCCCTTCCCCTTTTCATGCCCTTTTCTTTGCTACTTTAGCCTGCAGCTCCCCCTTTTCACGCCGCCTTGTCCAAACATAAGCATGCTTTTGGTTTTGGGTTTATGGATCATTGGATCCTTTCATTACAACTTGATTCATAATTTCATACTCATGGATTCCAACCCAACCCAATAATTTCATACTTCATAGTTTATGGATCATTGGATCCTTTTTGGTTTCGAACTTGAAGTATTTTATGCTTTTGGATTGATTGTTAAGGCAAACATGGTTGATTTTGTTGTGAAATTGTGATGATATATTGATTTGTGAAATTGAAAATTGCGATGATTATTCATATTTTTTTATTTTGAATGTTATATATCTATAAACTATTTAAATAATAATAAATTATTTAACCTACGTTATGCTATGAGTTATCGCTATTGTAACCTAACTGGAGGTAAGCGTTACGCTATGCGTTATCGCTATTTTCAACATTGATTCCAACAGATGGTATCAGAGCGGTTTTTAGAATCTGATCTGTAATAATTTAATAAGATTAAATTATTTTTAAATTATGGTACTGTTCATCAGAGGTACTGTTCATCGGCGACACTGTTCATGGCCGAGAACACTGTTCATCGACGGCGCTGTTTGGTGCTGAGAACACTGTTCATCGACGGAACTGTTCGCGTTCGAGAACACTGGTCATCGGCCAGGAAACACTGTTCACGGCCGGTGGTACTGTTCATCCGCCGGAAAAATATTGTTCGTATACCGCGGTACTGTTCATCGGGTTACTATTCATCTCAGTTTAATTTGTTAATCTGAAATTAATTAGATTAAATTAAAAGTTTGATTAGATCAAACTATGGTGTTGTTGTTCAAGGGTTATGATTATTTAATTGGATTAAATTTAAATTTTGATTAAGATCAAGATTAGGGCTCGGGTTACTGTTCACATCCTCGGATTATTGTTCATCCGCAAAAAAAAAAATTGTTTTTGATAGAGATCAATTGAGGTTTTTGATATGATCATGGTTATGATTCTTTGATTAGATCAAGTATTTTAGTTATTTATTTTGATTAGATGTGATCTAATAGGGTTCTTTATTAAAAAAAGAAAAAAAAACCTTCGCCACCACCGACGGTGGCCGACCACCCGCCGGACAACCCGCCGCCGGCCATGGTTGGCGGCGGCGGCCCCCAAACCCTAGACCTAAAAACTTCCTTCATGGGTTGAAGGAGAAGTTTGATGGGTTTACAACTCTTAATGGGTTTTGAACCAAATTTCAATAGGAAATAGGATAAGAGCTAATGGGTATTGACCCATTTCATATAAACCCAAAACCCAAAATGCTATTATGAATAGGATATATTATAACGGGTCTAACCCGAAAACAGAACCAGACCCGAACCCTATTAGTTTTGAATTTTATTGTAAAATTAATCTGAGACCCCTGATTGGCCAGGAATTGTTCTGAAGTCCATCAGATTCTCAAACACGCTATAAAATTAGTTATAGCTCCCTAAAAAACCTAGAAACTATTTTGGAGTCTGTGAGTATTGATGAATTGCTATCAGACCCCTGTTTGATTCAGAAACTGTTTTGAAGTCCACCAGTATTGATGAATAACTGTAAAATTAGTTACAGACCCCTGTTTGATCCAGAAATTATTCTGAGTCTATTAGTATATTAAATTTTGATGTGAAATTAGCTTCACCCTCCTGATTGATTTTGAAACTGTTTTAAGATCCATCTGAATATATTGACTAATTTTCTGATTAGTCCCTAATACTTGCAGAATTTGTTCTGAAGCCCATATATATGTATAATTTAGTTTCTTTTATTGAAAAGATTATCTAACTCTTAGTGAATTATTAGAAATGATATTGTATCATGTATATTTCTAAAATATTATTTGTATTATACTTGTGATATGATCATGTTGATTTTAAATTGTTTAAATTCAATAATTCATGTGATTAAAGTAATACATGAAAAATTACTGTAAGGTCCAGAATTGTTCTGAATTTGTTTTATTAAATAAGACAGTTTAGAATTTATTAGAAATTGACTGTTGTTATTTTCTCTCGGTTATAATAAATAACAAAAGTTGTATAGAAGTGTAGATAGATTAATTTTTTAAGAAATATAAATCTAAAGGTCTTCCATCATAGAGATATAACTTAGATAATAATTTTTTAACTTATCTGATGCCACAAGGGATATGGTTTGTTAAAATTTATTATCTAGTTATACCTCGCATAAGGATGCCAAGTATTTTATGTATAATGGGACCATTAGACTAAAATAGGTAGTGCCACCTGTTTTATATAAAATTGCTGGATTGATGGGTTAACACTTTATTGATGTCTTGGGGTGCTCGCTAAAATAGTGGGGCACATCTTACATCAAAGACCAAAATTTAAAGGAAAATCGTTAATTGTTAATGATTGAATAGATGATTCTACCTTGTTTAATTATATTCGATCTTGAAAATCTGGAGGTTTATAATTAAACTTGGATTTCCTGTTCACATTTAAATAAATGAGAGAAATGTTAAATGTGAAATCATTACTTAAAATATCCCTGTAATGATTGTGCAATAATAAAATAATAACTTACAATATTTGTGTTATTATATTCTGCTTGTACATGATGACTAAATTTTGTCATTTTGATATGTTATTGAATGATTATAAATTAGATAGCCCGAACTGTTGGATTGGAAAAGAAATCTATTTAATTTTCAAATGCTGAATGTTTGGCCTATGATTGTCTAAGGTGACATACCCGCTTAACCAGATGTAACTGATGATAAAGATCATCAATCATAATCCTGCTTAAAGATAATAATGATAAAAGTAATGTTCATAAGATGAAAACAGATATATATTTTCATAAGATGTTTTGATATATATTGACAACTTAGATTTGTTGGAAGTTAAGATCGAAATCAAACGTTGATGTGATATTTACTTCCTAATCTCACTCCTTGTTTAATTTAACTACCGTTGTATTAGAATTGAACAACTTGTTAAAGAAAAAGTGAAAAGAATATTATTAAGCAGGTTAAATCCATAATGATGGATATCGAACTGGATTGTCCAGTATTAAGAAAAGAAAATTTTCTTAAGAGGGAAATCTAAAAAGTAAAATAGATTTCTAAACATGAAGCGGAAATTTAAATAATGAAAGTCATTAGAAAAGAAAATTGTAAAGGTTACATTATGTCATTTAATAAAGAAATGTCTTTTGAAGACAGTTCACCCATTGATTAGTAGAGTCTACTAATGTGAATGATTTTTATATATGATGTATTCATTCTAGTTTATCTTTACATACTTACAAATTTGTTGTAAAAGTACATGAAAAGATTAATTTTGATAATGAAAATAAAAGCCCTAGTTTCAGCATTGTAAATAAAAATAAAAATAATAAGAAATTTGTTTCTGTTTTGAGTGAAGGGCATGAAATGAAACTTAAAGATTGTCTTAAAGTTAGAAGAAATTTTATTTCCATTTTTTAAATTTTATAGTAGTGATTTTCTATTTTCTTGTAAAATAGAATTTCTATTAAAAGTTTAGAAATTGCTTTGTTGATAATTATGAAATTAAAAGCATTTATTTTTCATGATTGCCACCCTTAACTCTTATGTAATGTTATTGGAATTGATAAATCTCTTAAAATATAGTTTGGATCAAGGTAATCCAACTTATCTTTGGCACAAAAATACAAGGTCATGTTAATGTTGATAAGATCAATAAATTGATAAAGGATAGTCCTTTGAATTTTCTAAATTAGAATATTTCTCAACTTGTAAATATTGTCTAAGAGACATATGACCAAACTATTTTTCTAAAAGAGTGCTAAAGCTCTTGCGTACTCTTGACTTCATACATTCATATGTATATGATCCTTTAAATGTTAAAACTATAGTTAAATATTCTTATTTTATAGCATTCATATATGATGTAATTATATATTGATGTATTTATATGATTGCATCATAAATTAGAATGTTATTGAAGTTAAAGAGGAGTTTGATAAAAGTATCAAAGTCATCTGATTTGATCCAGGTGACAAGTTCTTATTCTTAGGAGTTTAAGAGATTTATGAACAAAATGGAATTGTTAGTACTTTGACATCTACTAATTTATCACTCCTAATTATTTGTCTGAAAGATGGAACTAAACCTTATTCGATATGGTTAGGTTTATGCTGGGCATTAACCTGTTCTTATTTTCTAATAGGTTATGCATTGGAGATTGCATATTATTTATTATGTAGAATTCCTGCCAAATCTTTTTCTTTCACTCCATATTAGACATGGATATGAAGAAAATTAAGTGTATGACGCTTGGAGATCTGGAGTTGTCATATTCTCATCAGAGAATATTATATGGACAAAATGGGAGTCTAAGGTAAATAACATCCTACTAGTAGGTTATCCTAAAGAAAGTACTAGGTATTATATTGATAATCCTAGTGTAGTTTTCAGACAATAATTATTACTAGAAATATGTTCTTTTATAAAGTCAAGCTTGATGATTAGGATTTATATAACTCAAGAAGAAAATTTGTTTTCTTTAGTGGGAGGGTTATTTAATCCAGTGGGAGAAACTTCAAATGAGTTGAAGATTGTATAAATTTAGTAGGAGCTTTAAGTAATAAAGTAAATGGAGATTTACTTATTAAATTTATTGTTGAATACACTGATTACAATTAGGAGATCATATAGGATTTTCATCCACCTGTATAGTACAGTAGCCTTGTTAAAATATATTTGATGAAAAGTAACAAGGAGAATAAAAATCCTAAAACTTACACAAAAGTCATGTTGGACATGATTTCATGTAAGAGACCTGATGTCATATTTGATGACAAACGGGTATTAATTATTGAAGAATCTTTTCCTCTAATTGTAATATTATAGTTCATAAGGATCCATTTAGTCATTTCAACGTGTTATGAATATAAGATATCAATAAATGGATTTTAAAATAACCTTCTTGAATGGATATCTTTAAGAAGATATTTACATATTATAGAATTAAGTATGTAAAATTCAAGAAGATAAAATTGATTAATTGAATCAATTAAAGTTATGAACTTAATCAATCAAACATTCATTTTGATGAAATGTTTAAGGAAATTGATTTTAATCATATCCTTAAAAAGAAATAATGTGTGTATAAGGAACAATAAAGTAAGTCCATTATATTCCTATCATCGCATGTTGATGACATATTACTCATTAAGAATGATATTTTAATGTCATGAGTAAAAGTAAGATTTAGTTCTTTATGAAGGATTTTCTTTTGACATTCTATATCGTAGATCTTAAAATCTATATAGATAGAGAAATAGATATATAGAGTTGTATAATCTACTTATATGGATAAGATCCATAAAAGATTCAACTTAACAAGATTCCAAGAAAGGAAAGATTCCTATAAGACATAAACAATCTCTCTTTAAGGAAATGTGTCCCAAAAAGGTTGTTATTGATCTTGTAAGTAGTTTTCAATCCAATCATAATAATAGAAAGTCTGTTTCGGGTTATATTTATATCATTAATAATAATAGCAGAATATGTAGTGCCATGTTAAATCATTAAAAGAAGGAATATGGATTAATGAGTTATTCCATAAGCTTAATATTATTTCTTGTAATAATTTTCTTTCTCATTATTATTTGATAGTAATGGACCTGTTGCAAGAAGCTTAAAAAGAAAAATTATCTTATTAAAGGTTAATAAGAAGAAATATGTTATGGTTTAATAGATGGCTTAGCAGAAACATTTAATGTTCTTTTATAGACCATTGTCTTAAAATATTTTTGACGGATGGGAGTAAGGATTACATCTGATTGGATGTTAGGACAAGTGGGAGATTGCTGGAATAGTAATAATAATTTGCCCTTGAACATCCAATACAAATTATGTAATAATATTGTAATGTTAATAAATTTAATTGTTGCACATAATTTGGGTATTATTTATATAATTGTTATATATATCCTTAGAAGTTATTTTGTTAGATCATGCACTGTGATGGTCACTTGCTTGGAGATATGATCTAACTTAGAAATTTCTTAAATTTATGCTTAACCTATAACTAGTAAATGATAACTTTGTTATAATAGGTTATTATGCATGACACCGATATATAAGATATGGTGGTGGGTCTCAACCATCGAGAATGAAGATTCTCTGGGTGTATGTCATAAGCACGCATTATGATGTGTGTAGCACTAGACCGTATTTGAATTCTTTAGGATGAGTCACCTAAGAGATAGAGAGTTCAAATTGTTACATGGTCCCTTTGACTTGATGATATTGTCATTTTCGATTTGATAATTTAGTATGCTTTGATGTGATGGTTAAGCTTATTTAGCAAGCGCTACACAACCTGAAATATTGGGTTGCTAAATTTCATTTAGGAAAATGATGGATGTCTAGATAGGATCCAGTATGCTCATTATGATGAGTTAATTTATTATTATGCATTCCCATGAAGCTATTAAATTCCTACCGGCAGGTGTTTTTAAAAAAAATAAAAATTTATTTTCTTATAAAAAATAAAATATTTTTATATGTTTTAAAATAATTTTTATTTATGTTCATGGGAATTACAAATTTAGGCATGAGCAAACAGGTGAGTTGTCCTGCTTAAAAAAGTTACCTAAAATAAATGATACTGGAAGGGAGTGAATGTAAGATATTATTTATTAATAATTAATCCCATATTATGGAAGAGCTTTTATGAACAATTGGTCGGATAGGGATTTAATTGTTAAATTAAAATTATTAATTTGATTAATAATTGGTTCTCGATATGGGACCCAATTGGTCTCACTAATGTCATTAGAAGAGGTATACATGCAATGCAATTCTATTTCTATCCTTAATTGTTATGGATAAAGTTTTTAAATAAATCTATTTCTATCCTTAATTGTTA
Source organism: Asparagus officinalis (assembly GCF_001876935.1). Lineage (NCBI taxonomy): Eukaryota > Viridiplantae > Streptophyta > Magnoliopsida > Asparagales > Asparagaceae > Asparagus > Asparagus officinalis. The sequence goes on along the minus strand of NC_033799.1, from coordinate 18,401,383 downwards.
TGGATAAAGTTTTTGAACAAATCTATTCTATTCTTAATTGTTATGGATTGAGTTCTAGATAATTATGAATTGTTTAAAGTTAAAATCTCTAAGACTAGTGTAATCCTATAAATAGGGTTCATATGTAGCCTTATGAGAGGTTAAGAGAAGAGATTCAAAATCTTATGAAGATAATATGAAAAAATAGATTTTTGAGAACCTATCTCTCAGTATTGCTCCTCTACGGTGACGGGTGGATTTCAATTGGAGGCTTTTCTCTTGAGGAAGCTATTTTGGATTGATCTCGGGACAGATTATTATAGAAATTCGGAAAGCGTTTCAGGTATTCTTCTAATATTTAATTAATTTTGATTAATAGTCATGATATGCTTTTTCCGCTGCGTTGTATGTCATGATTCCAACAGTTTCATCTTAGACATCGATCCTAATCTTGTACCTAATATGTCAATGAGTTGAGTAATGCAAGTTTATGCTTGTTACTTAAGAAAGTAATGTTGTGTGCGGAAGCTAATTGTTGTGCTTTGAGGAACCAAACCAAATGCCGAGAGGGAAGACCAAACAAACCAAAATAATGACACAAACACAAACGTACCAATTTTACGTGGTTCAGTAAGTTGTTTATGTCCACGGGGCAAGAAGGAGATGAGGTTTTCACTAATAGAGAAGAAGAGTAAAAACCGATATTACAAATCACTCAAACTTACTAATTTATCTCACCAACAAAGCTCTTAATCTCTCAAACAAAATCCTAACCAATAGCTCCAGAAAATACCTCTTTTCTGTGCTCCAAATATCCCCCATACTGCTCTCCAAGAAACTCTAAAATGTGTTTCAATATTTATATCGAAAACACAAACCAAATCAGAATCCAAAGTATTTCGAAAATTCGTCTCAGTCAACCGCGAACTTTCGAAAACTTTGGAGGGGGTTCTGTAGGCTGTCAAAAAATCACAATAGATAGCTGATCCCCATAAAAAACACCGATGATGGAAGTTACAATCTGACGACTTCCAGAAGGCTACAATTTAAAGACTTTCACGTAGATCGCTGAAGGTTACAATCTGACGACCTTCACGACAACCGATGAGGGCTCTAGTTTAACAGCCTTCACAATCAACATCGAGAGTTACAATCTGACGACTCTTGCATATCAAAGAGCTAAAGTAAAGATTACAAAATGACGATCTTTGCAAAACTTCGACAGAAAGAGACTACAAATCGACGGTCTCTTCAAACCAAGACGTGGAAGTCCTCCCCGCGAACCAGCATCAAGACGCACCATGTTCATAGCCACGAACGCGGCTCAAATCAGCAGCTGAACACAGCTTCAACCACTGCCTGACGCAGCTCCAACCGACGTTGAACGCAGCTCCAATCTGCTGCCAAACGCAGTTCAAATCGCTGCCAAACGCAGCTCTAATCGCTGTCCAACGTAGCTCCCAACCGCTGCCCAACGCAGCTTAAATCGCTGCCAAACGCAACTCTAATCGCTGCCAAACGCAGCTCTAATCGCTGCCAAACGCAGCTCTAATCGCCGCCAAACGCAGCTTCCAACAAGATGCCAACGCAGCTTCCAGACACTGCGTTCAAGCTTCCAGACACTGCGTTTGGACACAGAATTCATGCCAGAATGCAGGATCTGCGTTTGACTCGTTCAAACACGAGTTGAACGGTTTCAAAACCGTTTCCCACGATCTGAGGGGATCACAACTCCACTCAGGAGTGATTTAAGGGACGGTTACATCCCATTAGCCCCACTTAGGAGCGAATTAAGGAGGTGGTTACACCCCTTAATCCCCTATAAATAACAACAAACTCAACAGAGTTAAGGATCGGATTTTTGATAATCAGATCAGGGCTGGATCTTTCAGGGTCGGTTTGTTGTTTAAACTCGTTCAGAGTTCTCCACAACGTCAAATCGTGAGGAGAAGACCACGTTCCAGTGAAACAAGACATCGGATCGTTAACGAGAAGCAAACTCGACGCGAGCATTCGAGGGAGGCATCTCATCGCCACCGTGAAGAACCCAGAATTAAACAAAGGAGAGAATCCAGATCATTCTCTTCTCTTTTGTAATCAGGAAATCCAATTGTAACTGAGATTAAAGGAATACAAATCAATTTTCCTTCATTGTCTTTTTACTATAAATTTTCCCACAAACACCTTGTCTTCATCCTCAGCTATGATATCAACATTGGCTATATCTAAAAGTAGCTTCGTGAAACTGTTTACATGCTCTCTAATGGAAACTCCCCTCTTCATATTGAACCGGTAAAACCTCTTCTTCAAGTGAAGTCAATTCTCAATACTCTTCGTAAAATACTTGTCATTGAGTGTTTTCCACATTCTTTTCGCCGGCATCTCGTTCATCAAGTCATAATAAGATCCAACGTCAAGCATGACCGAATAACTCCACAAGCCCTACTATTCATTTTCTTCCAAACATTGTCCTCTATGTCAGCGTGTTTCTCTTGTAACTCAAGAGTCTCCCCAAATTCTGTGCATCCAACGCCCCCATCACCTGACACCTCCACAAACCGAAATTGATCTTGCCATCAAACTTCGGAACATCAATCTTCGTGTTATTGATGTTCAGACTCTGTATCGCCTTCGTAAGAGACGAACCTGATGTGTTTGCTTCTCTCATGTTGTCGATCTAACTTTTCAAATATGAATCCTTCAGCGAATCCTTCGAACAAGCCCCAAGTTAAATCTGATGCTCTGATACCACTTGTTGTACACGGCGGAAGCTCGAAATCACACGAACAAGAATGAGATAAATCACAACCAATAAGCCAAACATAATACCACAGCAAGACAAACGAATTTTACGTGGTTCGATAAGTTGCCTACATCCACGGGGCAAGGAGGGGCGAGTTCTTACTATTAAAAATCAAGACTATACAAATAGGGTTACAAATCTCACCAAATAAACCCTAAAACAAAGCCTCTAGATCTCTCACAACTCTTCCACAATTGGATGCAGCAATCCCTTCTCAAAGACTGCTCAAAACGTCCTTGTTTTAACCCTAATTAATTAGGATTAAGATTATATATCAACTCAGAACAAAACGGGTCAAAAAACCAAATTCAACTGCAGACCCGACTCGCGATCGACCGCAAAACTACGCGCGCTCGACCGGATCCAACGACCGAGACTAAAAACCCTACAGGGTTTGGCCGGTCGACTGCAGAACTCATAGCGGTCGACCACGAAAAGTCCAAAGACTTTTCTTAGTCGTGTGCACATTTGCGGTCAATTGCCGCGTCATCCGCAATCGACCGCGAAACTGCCAGAATGTCTCCTGTTGTTTTTCCTGCGGTCTTCGTCGTTGTGCTAGCCATTTCTTTACATGAGAATTTGTGGAGTTATTTTACCTTTGTGTAATGTCAAAATTCCTTTTGATACTTATAATTATTGAGATTTAATCATTTTTAACACATTTTTTACTCAATTATTTAAATACAGTTTAACTTATTGTCTTTTCTCCGCGTCACGCGGGGCTTATTTGCTAGTTCTTAAATAAAACAGAATGAAACTTGCTCATCTTTGATAGCAGCCAAAAAAAACCAAGATGTCTTGTGTATCCTGTACATGATCAATGCTACCCTGAAATATTTTCCCAACTTGACGAAACATCCATGACATTTAGAAAAGTCCTTTTCTTATCTTGGGACCTAAGTTTGACAAGGTTTTGGAATGATATACCTACCAAATAATCTATATGTAATTCAGTAACGGTTTTGTTTGTAAACAAGAAAAGTTTTGATATAGTCTTAGCAGATGGGATTTTTTCCATCAGCATTAGCATTTATATATTAATGGGCTCTTCTATTTGTCTCGCGGGATGGCATCACGCGGCCATCTCGCGTGAGACGATAGAGGGGTGGCCCCCACAGCTGCTGTGGAGGCCACCCTCCCTATTGTCTCACGCGAGATGGCCGCGTGATGCCATCCCGCGAGACAAATAGAAGAGCCCATTAATATATAAATGCTAATGCTGATGGAAAAAATCCCATCTGCTAAGACTATATCAAAACTTTTCTTGTTTACAAACAAAACCGTTACTGAATTACATATAGATTATTTGGTAGGTATATCATTCCAAAACCTTGTCAAACTTAGGTCCCAAGATAAGAAAAGGACTTTTCTAAATGTCATGGATGTTTCGTCAAGTTGGGAAAATATTTCAGGGTAGCATTGATCATGTACAGGATACACAAGACATCTTGGTTTTTTTTGGCTGCTATCAAAGATGAGCAAGTTTCATTCTGTTTTATTTAAGAACTAGCAAATAAGCCCCGCGTGACGCGGAGAAAAGACAATAAGTTAAACTGTATTTAAATAATTGAGTAAAAAATGTGTTAAAAATGATTAAATCTCAATAATTATAAGTATCAAAAGGAATTTTGACATTACACAAAGGTAAAATAACTCCACAAATTCTCATGTAAAGAAATGGCTAGCACAACGACGAAGACCGCAGGAAAAACAACAGGAGACATTCTGGCAGTTTCGCGGTCGATTGCGGATGACGCGGCAATTGACCGCAAATGTGCACACGACTAAGAAAAGTCTTTGGACTTTTCGTGGTCGACCGCTATGAGTTCTGCAGTCGACCGGCCAAACCCTGTAGGGTTTTTAGTCTCGGTCGTTGGATCCGGTCGAGCGCGCGTAGTTTTGCGGTCGATCGCGAGTCGGGTCTGCAGTTGAATTTGGTTTTTTGACCCGTTTTGTTCTGAGTTGATATATAATCTTAATCCTAATTAATTAGGGTTAAAACAAGGACGTTTTGAGCAGTCTTTGAGAAGGGATTGCTGCATCCAATTGTGGAAGAGTTGTGAGAGATCTAGAGGCTTTGTTTTAGGGTTTATTTGGTGAGATTTGTAACCCTATTTGTATAGTCTTGATTTTTAATAGTAAGAACTCGCCCCTCCTTGCCCCGTGGATGTAGGCAACTTATCGAACCACGTAAAATTCGTTTGTCTTGCTGTGGTATTGTGTTTGCTTATTGGTTGTGATTTATCTCGCTCTTGTTCATGTCATTCGAGCTTCGCTGCGCACAACACCGGGGACCCCACGACCATTATGCTTGCCTGGGCTCGGGTCCGTGGGCGTAAACTGCAGTGAGAACATGATGAGCAGACCACGAAGAGATAGAGACCATGAAGGAACTATAACCCTTGAGGCACATAGGCGAGATAGCTCCTGGGCGTGAGCCCTTTTGAAGCTGGTGTTGTGTGCGGTGCGGAAGCGGGACAACAAAACGGGCGTGCTTCGAGAACCAAATCAAAAAAACGTCGAGATAAAGGCTAAACAAATCAAAACAACGACACAAATCCAAACACAATAGTTTTACGTGGTTCGGCAATTGCCAGAATTTGGGGAGACTCTTGAGTTACAAGAGAAACACGCTGACATAGAGGACAATGTTTGGAAGAAAATGAATAGTAGGGCTTGTGGAGTTATTCGGTCATGCTTGACGTTGGATCTTATTATGACTTGATGAACGAGATGCCGGCGAAAAGAATGTGGAAAACACTCAATGACAAGTATTTTACGAAGAGTATTGAGAATTGACTTCACTTGAAGAAGAGGTTTTACCGGTTCAATATGAAGAGGGGAGTTTCCATTAGAGAGCATGTAAACAGTTTCACGAAGCTACTTTTAGATATAGCCAATGTTGATATCATAGCTGAGGATGAAGACAAGGTGTTTGTGGGAAAATTTATAGTAAAAAGACAATGAAGGAAAATTGATTTGTATTCCTTTAATCTCAGTTACAATTGGATTTCCTGATTACAAAAGAGAAGAGAATGATCTGGATTCTCTCCTTTGTTTAATTCTGGGTTCTTCACGGTGGCGATGAGATGCCTCCCTCGAATGCTCGCGTCGAGTTTGTTTCTCGTTGACGATCCGATGTCTTATTTCACTGGAACGTGGTCTTCTCCTCACGATTTGACGTTGTGGAGAACTCTGAACGAGTTTAAAACTCTATGAAAGAGTTGATTTAACCGAAAGTCGGTTATAAGCCAAGGATGAAGAAGATCTTATTGCCGATCTCCAAAGCTCCAACCGAAGGATGAAGGATCCTCTTTTCGCTGCCAAGAAGTTCCAACAGACCCGAAAGATCCAGCCCTGATCTGATTATCAAAAATCCGATCCTTAACTCTGTTGAGTTTGTTGTTATTTATAGGGGATTAAGGGGTGTAACCACCTCCTTAATTCGCTCCTAAGTGGGGCTAATGGGATGTAACCGCCCCTTAAATCACTCCTGAGTGGAGTTGTGATCCCCTCAGATCGTGGGAAACGGTTTTGGAACCGTTCAGCTCGTGTTTGAACGAGTCAAACGCAGATCCTGCATTCTGGCATGAATTCTGTGTCCAAACGCAGTGTCTGGAAGCTTGAACGCAGTGATTGGAAGCTGCGTTTGCAGCGGATGAAAGCTGCGTTTGGCAGCGATATAGAGCTGCGTTGGGCAGCGCTTGGAGCTGCGTTGAGCAGCGTCGGGCGACGAATAGAGCTGCGTTGTGCAGCGATATTGAGCTGCGTTGTGCAGCGATGTTGAGCTGCGTCGGGCAGCGATGTTGAGCTGCGTCGGGCAGCGAATAGAGCTGCGTCCAGTGGCGATTTAAGCTGCGTTTGCAACTTTTGGAGTTGCATTTGAGCTGCGTTCGTGGCTATGAACGCGGCGCATCTTGATGCTGGTACGCGGGGAGGACTTCCACGTCTTGATTTGAAGAGACCATCGATTTGTAGTCTCTTTCTGTCGAAGCGTTGCAAAGATCGTCATTTTGTAATCTTTACTTTAGCTCTTTGATATGCAAGAGTCGTCAGATTGTAACTCTCGATATTGATGGTGAAGGCTGTTAAACTAGAGCTCTCATCGGTTGTCATGAAGGTCGTCAGATTGTAACCTTCAGCGATCTACGTGAAAGTCTTCAAATTGTAGCCTTCTGGAAGTCGTCAGATTGTAACTTCCATCATCGGTGTTTTGATGGGGATCAACTATCTATTGTGATTTTTAGACAGCCTACAGAACCCCCTCCTAAAGAGAGATTCGGGTATATACATATAAATATACAAAACATGCCCGACCCGAAACCCAGCTCCTGAAGAGCTATTGGTCGACCGATTCTTAGTCAAACGACCAGCACGTGGACTGAAATCAACAGTTTACATATGTATATACATATATATATATACAAACAGACC
>NC_033799.1:18388397-18389490 GCF_001876935.1 Asparagus officinalis | reverse complement strand
CCCCCAACCCAACCCCACCCCCACACACACAAAAAAACAAAAAAACAAAAAAACAAAATCTTTAGATGATTATTAGATAACCCCTCATAACTTTCGGAATATCACAAACCCCTCCATAAGTTAGGGGTTATGAGAAAACCTCCTTTAACTTGAAGATTTCCCCCAACCCAACCCCACCCCCACACACACAAAAAAACAAAAAAACAAAAAAACAAAATCTTTAGATGATTATTAGATAACCCCTCATAACTTTCGGAATATCACAAACCCCTCCATAAGTTAGGGGTTATGAGAAAACCTCCTTTAACTTGAAGATTTAACACAAAAGCCCTCTAACATCATTAACCAAAATTTTCACATAGGTATGTAAAACTATTCAGGTGAATATTCTTGCCAATAGAATTGCAGTTGATGTTTTTTGGCAGGGCGAGTGTGCTTTCTTATAAAATCTAAAAGTTAAAGGGACTTTCGTAATAACCTTACCTAATGAGGGTTTTCTGGTACTTAGCCTTGATATGAACAAGAAACATTTATATAATATACATAAAAATAATATATACATTAATCATAGATATTAAAGTATATGGGCCTACTTTATTTGTACATGGACAAATAATAATTATCCAATTTATTTTTAGGAAAAATTGTGTCAATGTCCTAAATTTCAAAACTCAATGTGCCACAGCCCCTCATACTTTTTGCAATGTGCTGCAGCCCCCAAAATTTGAAAAAAAATATGGACCGGCCCCTCCAGCTCATGATTAGCCCATATTTGACCTAAAAACCAAATTTTACTCCTCTTCTCCCTCTCCTTCTCCTTCCTCATCCTCCTTCCTCCTTCCTCCCGATCGATGATCCTCCAGTCCGTCGCGAACTCTGCATGGGCTCCACCGGCGATCCTCTTCCTAGTCTCCTTCTCCTTTCTCATTCTCTCCTCTCTCATCCTCCTTCCTCCTTCCTCCCCGGCGATCCAACCCCTTCATCTCCACCGCTCTCTTCACTCTCTACGCTGTCGGCGACTCTCGCGCCTCCGTTCGTAGCATGTTCGATGAAATTCCTCAACCGAATCTCATCTCAATCACCGTCATGGCTC
>NC_033799.1:18341900-18388387 GCF_001876935.1 Asparagus officinalis | reverse complement strand
ACCAAGCCTCTGAATCTCTCCGCCTCATTCAGTCTACAATATACTCTGCCTTCGCCCTCTATTCAGATGCTCTCACCATCACATTCTCCACCTGTCGCAAGCTTGGGAGATTGAATACAACTATGGAGGTTCATGTGTTTGTTATTAAAGGAGGATATGAGATTGACCCATTTGTAAGTACTAAACTAATTGGAGTTTATGGGGATAAGTGTGAATTATCGCTTGCCCATAGGCTGTTCAATGAAATTCCTGTTAGAAATGTTGTTGTTTGGAATGCGATTGTTCAACAGTACATTAACCATTGTTTTCATGAAAAGGCTGAGGAATTGTTTGGAGATATGATGGATAGGCATGTGGTTTCTTGGAATACCATGATTTCGGGGTTTTGTTGAGCTGGGTTGTATGCAAAGGATGTAGCTTTGTTTCATGAGATGAACTTATCGAAAATGAAGCCTAATGAAGTTATAATGTGTATAGTTCTTTCATCTTGTTCTGAGTCGGGTGCTTTGGATATGGGCATATGGGTCTCCATGTGTACATCTCTAGCCGAGATGTTCCTGGAGTGAGAGGCAATTGTATCTACTTGTATATCTAGCTAAGATATTGAGTGAATTAGTCTTTGTTTAAAATTTTATTGTACATAGGCTATTTTGTTAGCTTGAAAATTATATGTAGTTTGTACATGATTCGTTGATAATTGAGAAATAAAAGACTACATGCAAAAATATTCATTTAAAATAATGGATGTATAAATATTCAGTTGATAATTGAGAAATAAAAGACTACATGCAAAAATATTCATTTAAAATAATGGATGTATAAATATTCAATAGATTAACTATTAAGTTTTACCTAAGACCAAAAATATTCATTTAAAATAATGGATGTATAAATATTCAATAGATTAACTATTAAGTTTTACCTAAGACGAGTGAACTATAGAAAATTAACTATTAATGTTTACATGTTCCATGTTAAGTATAGTGGAGTAACTGTTAATTTTTTTTTCTTTCAAATGTCAAGTATTGTTAATTAACTGTTTAGTTTTACCTAGTACATGTGAACTATAGCCAATTAACTGTTAATGTTTAGTTATTCCATATAAGTATAATTGAGTAATTGTTATCTTTATTCTTTTAAATGTTAAGTTTTGTAGATTAACTGTTATGTTTTACCTAATATATATAAACTATAGTTGACTGACTGTTAACGTTTATCTAGTCCTTCTTAAATATAATTGAGTAATTGTTAACTTTTGAATAAGACTATATAATGTAAAATATCAAGTAATTGTTAATATATGACTATTAAAACCAACGAAGTACATATTAATGTACCTTAACTCTTAAATTATTAAATTTTAACTTTCTTCGTTTAATGTTTTTAGTTCTAATAAACTTGTAGTATATATTTTACTAAATTTTTTAGTTCTAATGTTGCAAGAAACTTTTGTATAAATCCTAGCTCCAACAAACCCACATAGCCTTTCTCAAAAAACTTCTGAATGCTCGAATTATTTAAGATCCAATTACGAGTGAGTCCACCCCTTAAGACATGAGTGATCAAAGAGCCCATTAACATCGAAAGAGCTCAGCCGCCTTTGTTCTTTCATGTTCTTGCTCATTAACCACAATCATAGTGGTCCATGAATATGTCGATGTTGTAGTCGGTCTCCTCCATTATACTTTATATGGAACAACTAAAGGTTAATAGTTAATCAGCTATATTTTACATGTACAACATAAAACTTAACATTTAAAAGAATAAAGATAACAGTTACTCAATTATACTTATATGAAACGACTAAACATTAACAATTAATCGGCTATAGTTCACATGTACTAGGTAAAAATAAACAGTTAATTAACAAAACTTGACATTTGAAAGAAAAAAATTAACAGTTACTCCACTATACTTAACATGGAACATGTAAACGTTAATAGTTAATTTGTTATAGTTCACTTGTCTTAGGTAAAACTTAATAGTTAATCTATTGAATATTTATACATCCATTATTTTAAATGAATATTTTTTGTCTTAGGTAAAACTTAATAGTTAATCTATTGAATATTTATACATCCATTATTTTAAATGAATATTTTTGCATGTAGTCTTTTATTTCTCAATTATCAATTGAATATTTATACATCCATTATTTTAAATGAATATTTTTGCATGTAGTCTTTTATTTCTCAATTATCAATGAATCATGTACAAACTACATATAATTTTCAAGCTAACAAAACAGCCTATGTACAATAAAATTTTAAACAAATACTAATTCACTCAATATCTCAGCTAGATATACAAGTAGATACAATTGCCTCTCACTGCAGGAACATCTCGGCTAGATATGTACACATGGAGACCCATATGCCCATATCTAAAGCACCCAACTCAGAACAAGCTGAAAGAACTATACGCATTGTAACTTCATTAGGCTTCATTTTTGATAACTTCATCTCATGAAACAAAGCTACAGCCTTTGCATACAACCCAGCTCGACAAAACCCCGAAATCATGGTATTCCAAGAAACCACATGCATATCCATCATATCTCCAAACAATTCCTCAGCCTTTTCATGAAAACCATGTTTAATGTACTGCTGAACAATCACATTCCAAGCAACAACATTTCTAACAGGAATTTTATTGAACAGTCTGTGGGCAAGTGATAATTCACACTTATCCCCATAAACTCCAATTAGTTCAGTACTTACAAATAGGTCAATCTCATATCCTCCTTTAATAACAAACACATGAACCTCCATAAATGTATTCAATCTCCCAAGCTTGCAACAGGTGGAGAATGTGATGGTGAGAGCGTCTAAATTGAGGGCGAAACCAGAGTACATTGCAGACTGAATGAGGCGGAGAGAATCAGAGGGTTGGTTGGAGGTGGAGTAAGCACAAGCCATGGCAGTGATTGAGATGAGATTTGGTTGATGAATTTCATCGAACATGCTACGGGCGGAGGCGCGAGAGTTGCCGACAGCGTAGAGAGTGAAGAGAGCAGTGGAGATGAAGGGATTGGATCGCCGGGGAGGAAGGAGGAAGGATGATGAGAGAGGAGAGAATGAGAAAGGAGAAGGAGACTAGGAAGATGATCGCTGGTGGAGCCCATGCAGAGTTCGCGACGGACTGGAGGATCATCGGGAGGAGGGAGGAAGGAGGATGAGGAAGGAGAAGGAGAAGATGATGAGGAAGGAGAAGGAGAAGGAGAAGACGGGTAAAATTGGGTTTTTAGGTCAAATATGGGTTAATCATAAGCTGGAGGGGCCGGCACACATTTGTTTTCAAATTATAGGGGGTGCAGCACATTGCAAAAAGTATGAGGGGCTGGAGCACATTGAGTTTTGAAATTTGGGGCATTGACACAATTCTTCCTTATTTTTATATGCTTATTTCTTCCAAGCCATATGGAAGAAAACTCAAGAATGACTGGGAAATTTTGTCATTTCGTTTAATATACTTCATATATACATAGTGATAATTGTGGAGAAGAACTTAAAAAAAAGCAGATTTTTGGTCATAAGTCGACTCATGCACAGGCATAAGTCGACTTATGGTAAGTCGACTTATGTTTGTGTCATAAGTCGACTTACGATTTGCTGTGGATTGTTGATTTTGGGCTCTGGTAAGTCGACTTATCAGGTCTGATAATTCGACTTATGAACTCTTCTCCAATTGTCGTTTTTTGCTCTGCCAAGTCGACTTATGCAGACTGATAAGTCGACTTACGACGGGTTTTTTGGAAAGTTCAGGTTCCTATTTGCAGTCTGTTTGGGTTTTTATTTTTGTATAAATACCAATACGATTTGAGGGTTTTGTAGGAGCATATTTGGGGATTTTGGAGCACAGAAAAGAGAGATATTTCTGAGCTATTGGTTAGGGTTATTGGTTGAGAGGTTGAGAGATTTGTTGGTGAGATTAGTTGGTTCGTTTGAGCGATTTGTAATCTCAATTTGTACTCTCCTTCTCTATTAGTGGAAACCCTCCCCCTTCTTGCCCAGTGGACGTAGGCAATTGCCGAACCACGTTAAAATTGGTGTTTGGGTTTATGCATTGATATTTGGTTGTTTTTTGCCTTCTTTGATCGGCGTTTGTTTTGGTTCCTTGGCTCCGCCGTCTGTCACAACAAGTGGTATCAGAGCTCGGGCTACGCTTGGGCTATTTGGAGGAGTAGATCGCTTTGGAAGTTCGTCTAGGGCTTCGTTTGGTGATAAAGGTGGGATCTTTTTGGTAAAAATCTCGTCTTTTTCAGTTTGGATCTATTTCTCATTTGTTTTCGCATTGGTTTGGTGGTGTTTTGAGGATTATGGCCGAGAAAGAAGGAGTTGTGGGCAGTACTTCCGGTGTGAAGATCGTCCAAAGATTGAATATCCACTCGATGAAGATTGACGTGGAAAAATTCAATGGCACAAACAATTTTGGACTTTAGCGATGCGAAGTCATGGATGCGCTCAACGCGCAAAATTTGGAAGATACATTGGAGTTGGACAGGAAACCGGACAATATTGATGAGAAGGTTTGGAAAAGGATGAATCGAACGGCGTGTGGTGTGATTAGGTCTTGTCTCACTCAAGATCTTAAGTATGATGTGATCAATGAGACTTCTGCAAAGAAGATTTGGGAGATCCTTGAGAGCAAGTATTTGACCAAGAGTGTGGAGAATCGCTTGCATTTGAAGAGGAGGCTTTACCGCTTCCAGTTGAAGAAAGGAACATCCATTGGTGATCACATGAACCACTACACGAAGCTTCTTGCGGATTTGGCGAATGTAGATATGGTGATTGAAGATGAGGACAAGGCATTGTTATTGTTGAGTTCCTTGCCCGACGAGGAATATGAGACCTTCGTTCTTACTCTTATTAATGGGAGGCATCTCTTTCGTATAGTGAGGTCACCGCTGCACTTGTGAATCATCAGCTTCAAAAGAAGGATAAGGAGACTTCGTTTGAGCCGGTAGCGGGGGCGTTGGTCGCAAGAGCAAAGGGTCCAAACTGTAGTGGGAGGTCGCAGTCTAGAGGGGCACATCTTAGAGTTCGTAAGAATCAGTGTGCCTTTTGCAAAGAGGATGGACATTGGAAAGCCGAATGCCCAAAGTTAGTTGATCGAGCCGGGAAGAATAAGGGAAAAGCTATTCAAGCTTCAGAGGCGAATGTTGTCAAGGCTAGTGGCAACGATTCAGATTCGGATTCTTCGGACTACTCATTATCTGCACTGCCGTCAGTTTGTATTGTCTACTCTACATAGTGGATGTTGGATTCGGGGGCTACATACCATATTTATCATAGGAGGTATTGGTTCTCCAGCTTTTAGGAGTTGGAAAGAGGGGATTTCGTGCTCATGGGGAATGATCACAAATGCTCTATTGGTGGTATCGGTACCATTCGGATCAAGATGAGTGACGGGTGATTCGGGAGTTGGTTGGAGCGAGGTTCGTTCCTCAGTTGAAGAAGAACATCATTTCACTTGGAGCTTTGGAGGCAGCAGGCTATAGGGTGACCTTAGCAGATGCACGCTTGAAGGTTACATTTGGGTCTATGATTGTGATGAAGGGCGTCAGAAGGAGTAATTTGTACTATTTGCATTCGGCTAGACTGTGGCATTGTTTGGTGCTGGGGTATATGATTGGTAATGTCGTGCATTGGTTGTTGATGAGTGCTATGACCTGCAGATTGAAGTCATGTGAGCACATTGGGATGAGCAAGACCGAGGTGGAGTTTGGCACTCCTATCCATCGAGTGAGGGGTCTTTTAGGAGGTGTTCAGTTAGGCATTTGGGGGCCTTCTAAGGAGGCATCATTGGAAGGTAATCGTTTTGTAGTTTTCGCAGTTGATGATTGTTCTAGGCATTATTGGGTCGCGACCAGTTCCCGTTGGTGTAAAGTCCTAGAAGTCAACAACAATTAGAAGAAGTGTATTGGCAGAAAGGTAACTCGTTGTTCTAGATTTGATAGGGGTCCTTTCTTGCGTTTGGGCCGACCTCACGGCAATAGGAGACACTTCATTGGTGTGGAGACTTTGGGGCGACGAGATGAGATGATAGTTTCGATGGGTCGTTCCTTTCTGGAGGAGGATCGGCGTTGGTTGTCGAGCATTGGCATTGGTGTGCGGGCTTCGACATATTTGGGTCATCTTATGCATAGGTCGCCGACTGCTGCTTTAGGAGTTATTAGATCTGGTGGAGCTGCTTCAGATTTTGGGTCGCGTCGGATATTTGGATACCCAGCATTTGGTCACATCGTGGATGTGAGATTGGATCCGATTGCGCGTTTGGGGTTCGGAGGCTCAGTTGATTATCGTTTGGGAGCTTCTGATTTTGTTCTGAGCAGGTATGTCACTTTTGACTCTCGGCAGGTGGAGAGTGTTGATCAGGTCGTTTGGATATCGCAGCAGGTGGAGAGTGATGCTACTCCACGTTGGGTGGAGATTATTCCACGTACTCTAGATCATACTGTGTCATTTGGGATTCCAGCTGAGGTGACACGGATTGGGGATCATTTGATTTCGAATGCAGATGATGGATTGGTTTTGGATTCGGTTGCAGCTGGTGGACATGATTTGGATACGGCCATTGGTTCACCTCAGATGGAGGTGTTTGATTTGTATCAGTTTGGGGCCGCTATCAGTTGCAGATCCGTCGGCGATATTGGGGAAGAGTTGCATACTTTTTTATTTGTTTGAGGGCCTTTGGAGGCCGTTTGGGTGAACTACGTGAAGGCTTGATTCCTTTGGCAAGAGGATACGTAGGCAGTCTTTATGATGCAGCCGATTTGGTGAGCGACATCGACATTTGGGGTGAGTGTTCGCACTCCCATTTTGGTCTCAACATGTGAGGTATTTGTTTGGTTGGTGTCGGCTCAGTTTTGGGAAAACTTCGCCGAGGTGGAGAATTATAGAGAAGAACTTGAAAAAAACAGATTTTTGGTCATAAGTCGACTTATGCACAGGCATAAGTCGACTTATGGTAAGTCGACTTATGTTTGTGTCGTAAGTCGACTTACGATCTGCTATGGATTGTTGATTTTGGGCTCTGGCAAGTCAACTTATCAGGTCTGATAAGTCGACTTATGAACTCTTCTCCAGTTGTCGTTTTTCGCTCTGCCAAGTCGACTTATGCAGACTGATAAGTCGACTTACGATGGGTTTTTTGGAAAGTTCAGGTTCTTATTTGTAGTCTGTTTGGGTTTCTGTTTTGGTATAAATACCAATACGATTTGAGGGTTTTGTAGGAGCATATTTGGGGATTTTGGAGCACAGAAAAGAGAGATCTTTCTGAGGTATTGGTTAGGGTTATTGGTTGAGAGGTTGAGAGATTTGTTGGTGAGATTAGTTGGTTCGTTTGAGTGATTTGTAATCTCAATTTGTACTCTCCTTCTCTATTAGTGGAAACTCTCCCCCTTCTTGCCCCGTGGACGTAGGCAATTGCTGAAGCACGTTAAAATTGGTGTTTGGGTTTGTGCATTGATATTTGGTTGTTTTTGGCCTTCTTTGATCGGCGTTTGTTTTGGTTCCTCGGCGCCGCCGTCTGTCACAACAATAATATTATTAGGTGTAATTCTATCAAAAACCTTTCAATGTTTGTGTTTCCTACGAAATTAACCTCAATCACTCTGTCCATAACCCAAGTCCTCCCCACCCCCCCCCCGCTACATTTATACTATATGTGTCTATGTTGAATATATCTTGCGCTATCCTCCAGATTCTCTCCTTAGTCTCTAGTTCTAGGAACATCCGTTCTCCTCTCTTGGGTATTTTCCATTTTTACCGTCTCTTGCATTACAATGGCTTGTTTAGTCTAACCATTGTCATGGAGATCCCTTTGGCCTTAAGAAAGTAAAATAAGAGACGGGGGAAAAAACTAAGAGAAGGTTTTAAAAAAAAAATTAAGAAGATGAAGTATACTTGGCTCATATCCTTTGTTTTCTCTGTCTCATTTTTAGCCTTTGTCATTGGAGAGACTGATGAGGAGTATTGGAGGAGGAGGGAGATACAAGCCCAAGAAATTGCAAGAGCAACTTATGTTCCTGACCCTTTCTCTGTCACAAGCTCTTTCAATGCAGCTGTTCACAAGTGAGTAATTGATTGTCAAATCTTAGTTTCTTTTTCTTTTACCCCCCCTGAGTGCTTATTATTCCTTTCTCAATTTTTGTTGGCACGGTTACATATCTGCATATGTGTATGTATGTATGTACGTTTGACGAGAACGAATCATATGCAGGTCAATGGAAAAGAACAGCCCCCCCCCCCCTTCCCTGAGTGCTTATAATTCCTTTCTGATCGGTTTTTGTTGGCACGGTTACATATCTGCATATGTGTATGTATGTACGTACGTTTGACGAGAACGAATCATATGCAGGTCAATGGACAAGAATAGCACAAGGAGAGGCCTACTGAAGGGGGGCTCATGTAAAGCCACCAACCCGATCGACCGCTGCTTTCGGTGCCGCGCCAACTGGGCCGAAGACCGCCAGCGTCTGGCAAACTGCGGCAAGGGGTTTGGCCGCAAAGCCTATGGTGGGGGCAAGAAGAGTGAGATCTACGTCGTGACCGACGACTCCGATGACGACATGGAGAATCCTAAGGAGGGCACCTTACGGTGGGGAGTCATCCAAGATAAGCCCCTGTGGATCATATTCGAACGAGACATGGTCATAAGCCTTAAGGAAGAGCTCATCATCAACAGCTGGAAGACCATCGACGGCCGGGGCGCCAAAGTCGAGATCGCCCACGGCGCGGGGATCACCATCCAGTTCGTTACGAACGTTATCATCCACAACATCCACATCCACCATATCGTCTCCAAGGAGGGAGGGATAATACGCGACAGCCTAACACACATGGGCCTGCGGACGCAGAGCGACGGGGACGGGATCTCGATCTTTGGCGCGTCGAATGTATGGCTCGATCATCTGACGATGTCAAACTGCGACGACGGGCTCATCGACGTGATATGGGCATCAACAGGCGTGACAGTCTCAAACTGTTACTTCACGGAACACGACAAGGTCATGTTGTTGGGAGCCGATAAGGCGCACCAGAACGATAGCGTCATGCAAGTGACAGTTGCATTCAACCGGTTCGGAGCAAAGTGTAGGCAGAGGATGCCCAGGGGTCGGTACGGGTTCGTGCACATTGTCAATAATGACTACAACGAATGGGGATTATCTGCAATTGGTGGTAGTGAGCATCCAACTATGATCAGCCAAGGAAACAGATACAGCGCTGGTTTCATTAAAGCGGTACGTACGTATGAACGCATATATTTCAACTATACTAATCATTTCTCAGAGCACATAAACCTCAAAACTTGTCTATTGTATATATACATACGTATATATACTGCATATATGTACGCATAAGGATACTCATAGATAGATAGTTATACTCAAAAGTGTGTGTCATTGCTCCTCGTGCGCCTAGCAATTCGAGGCGGTGGCAAAACGCACCACATCTAATGCGGTAGTGCTTTTTGCGTCTTGCAATCACCCTGGCTTGTAGGTTGCATGCAAGACATAGCTTCATATATTTTTGGACTTTATACCCAATAACTCATATCCTAGAAAATAAAATAAACCCATTAGACCTTCTTAGTAGCTCGATTTAGGACCCGAACTAATCATGCTTTAATATTTGATTTGTTTCCATATTGGTCTTGATTTGACTTTTCCTAATTTGGAAAAGTATGAACATGCTACTATGTTGGATGCGGTAACATTAAGAATTCCTTATTTTGTAATTTGGTAGTAGATATTATTTATCTTGATATATTTTCATGCATGTGAAAATTCATAAGCACCCCTCGCTTGCGGCGTGCAGCTCGCTTGATCACTTGAGCGCACAAATCGCTTTGCACCTTGCGCATGTGCGCGTCAAGGGACCTTGCACCGCATTGCGCCTTGCATATTGATAAACAACACTGAGTTACACAACAAATTTGGATCCGATATATAACTAACATGCGTGCACGCATATCAGGTCTGCCATAGGGATTATGCTGCGGAATGGGAGTGGAAAGAATGGAACTGGACTTCCGAAGGGGATATTTTCCTGAACGGCGCCTACTTCAACGCGTCGGGAGTGAGTAGCTCCTCCGACGTCACCAAGAACTTCTCCAGGTACGACGTGTTCAAGGCGAAGCCTGGAACGTTCGTCCGTAGGCTCACTCGCCACGTAGGCGCGCTCAACTGCAAGGTCGGCGAACCATGTTGATTGCAGCCGGAGCAGATCGAAAGATCGGGAAGAAGCAAACAAGAGTTAGAAAGAAGAAATATGTTAATTGATACCTTGTGTTTATTTGTTATGTTCTTATTTTACGGTAGTAGGTCATAGAGAATATGAAGTGTGTGTAGGGAGGAGGTGATGGCGGTAGAGAAGAATAAGGAAGCTACCGTAGGAGTTTCCACGTATTTCATTTGGTTGGGTTGAGTTCGTCGCAACTTGTTTCGTTGTATTCTTTCTAATAATTTGCTGGTTAGCAAAGATTTCACATTTATGTCTTTCGTGTTTCTTCGTGGCAGTAGCTTCAAGAGAACATGAAGTATGTAATAAGAATTTCACGTATTTCTATTAATTTTGCTGGTTAGCCAAAATATAGAAGAACATGGATACATGTGAGTTAGGAAAGTAAAATTCTAGAAATATATATAGTCCTCAATAAGCTGCAGACGTATGGTATGTGGGAATGCCTCTTAAATTCTTAATACCCTTCACTATCAAATTTTCACTCCTATAATCTTTAAATTTGGTATTTTTAAAATCTTCATTCTCATTTATATCATATTAGATCGCATAATCTGGCAGAATAACCTATATGGTGTAGATAAGGAGGTGTCATCAATTTTTCACTCTTCTAACCTTTAACCTTGGTATTTATTTCTTAAGTTGTTCCTTAAATTTTATGTTATGCAGTACAAGATAGTTTTTTTTTGGTAGTATTTCATATCTTTATAAGTAAGGATCTAAATGAAGATTCTATCAAAAGATAGAAGAAGAAGAAGAAAGGATCTGAAGAGAAGTTTAGACAAAGAACCAGTCCTTAGCATAATGCTTTTTCGTTTTAGGGATCAAAGTGCATCACATATTCACAATTCAATGCACCAAGATAAGTTGTATATTTCTCAAACTTATCATAATTTAGTACACCATCTTGTATATATAATATATAGATAAGTACTGTTTGTTCATTGCTAGTCCAGAATTCAACAATTTAGAATTGGTTTACATGAGGGCGCAAGGAATTGCTAATTCCATATTATGGCTCTTCGCATGATACAACCATGGATTGCTTCGCATCAGAAGCCTTCTGTTAGAGCAAAAACTCGACTGGATAAAGATGGAGGAAGCTTAGAGATAGCTGCCTCAATTTCCTGAAAACCAAGAAATCTAATAAATTAAACCCTTCAGAATCAGAATTGTGCTTAACTACACAAATATCGACATGACAACCATACAACATGAAACTAGTTTCACAAGTTAACTCAGTTTAATAAACACTGTTTGTTCATTGCTAGTCCAGAATTCAACAATTTAAGTTTTCAGATAAAATAGTTTTCTGATACAATACCAGAGAAACATACAACAAAAGGTCTAGGGGTAAAACATCATTATTGCAATTTAAAATAATTATTAACCCTTACTTGTTCTACTCTTTAAAAGTCATTTTAATGTTGGAGACTTCTCCATGGTCCTGAAGAAAAAGAGAAGAGTATTAAGTTCTAGTGTTGCTTAAAGTGCATGGCAAGATATCAGCATGGTTAATTGCAAATATATCCCATATGCACAATGGTGGATAGCCAGTTCCTAGAGAAACATACTACAAAAGTTCTTCGGGTTTAAACATCATTATTGCAATTTAAAATAATTATTAACCCTTATTTGGTCTACTCTTTAAGAGTCATGTTAATGTTGGCGACTTCTCCATTGTCCTGAAGACGCAAAAAGAGAGAGTATTAAGTTCCAATGTTGCTTAAAGTGCATGGCAAGATATCAGCATGGTTAATTGCAAATATATCCCACATGTACAATGGTGAATAGCCAGTTACCAAAATCTTATGCAATGTCACTTTCTTACCCCTCGATTTAGAAGGTGATTTTAGTCTTTTTTAGCTAAACTAAGGGCAAACGGTACTTTTTATTGTCATGTGATTCTCACATGACATCTCACTCTAACAAGAGAAATAATATTGTCTAGAGCTGGGAGTGTAAATGCTAATAAAATAATTTAGAGAGGCGTCAAGCTAACCTGATAATTCTATGACTTCAAAAGTTAAAGACTATATATGTATATTTGTGTGTTTGTGAGCGACAGAGATGAGGAAAATTATGCAAGAAAAAACCCAATTGATAGTTCTATACGAAACAAAATCAAACTGCGCATTGCACATGTGAAGGAAAAAATGACAAACAACCAATTCAGTTGCATGAGAATATGTCAGGAAAGTCTTATGTCAAAGAAGGATGTTTACTTCAAGAATTAAATCCAGTAGATTGAATGATAGTGAAGGGTACCAATTTAAGATCGTTAATATTTGTCATTAAAAGAATGTTTGCTTACGTCCAGTCGGTATCGAGCTGAAAAATGGATAAGAAGGATAGCTCTATTTTGAAACAAATCACCATAGTTCACAATCTGTTAAATATTAAACAAATAGCAAAAGTCAAATTATGAGCTCATGCAGCCTCGCTTTACAAAAAATCCATGAGACATTGAAAGAGTCCGAAGAAGTAACCTCAAACAAGTGGGTGTGACCAAAATCTCTTGCATGCTGTATTGACATTGCATCATCAACAAAAGTACTCTATGAAATATGAAAGATAAACTATCAAGATCAGCTTAATCCAAAAAGTAATGAGAGAAGATAAATAGCATGAAAGGCTATATCAGCTTAGAAAATTAACAGATTATATAATGAACCTAAAGTTAAAAACTAACACTAAATTAGAGTTTGCCAGAACTGGTTGATATGATCCCTAAGATTGGGACACAAGTAGTGGGATAATCAGTTTACTTATGCCTGTTAACTGGCAAAATTGTTTGAATGAATGTAACAGAAGCTTTACACATATTACTTCTGCATAGGGTTGTTTAATTCTATTCAACAGGATCTCATGATGACTCAAGCTAACCACAGTAATTATTTACTTTTTTTTGGGTGCCATGGTGGAAATTCATCCTCCACCAAAGCTAATCTAATTTCTTCTCTAAAGATCTTTCATCGAAGCTAGTATATTTGAAGAATGTTTGCTCATATAATCGGGGCTTGATTGTAGGATGATTGAAGGATATCGTTTGCCTTGAAGAAATACTAGAAAATGCAACAGTACATTCTTTTACAACCAAGGAATATTGAGATTAAAATGTCTGCCTACTTCAGCATATAAAATATGAACTCTGCATTTAAGTTTCAAATTATGTCTAACTGGCCTTCAAAAATAGAAGCATGCGGAAAGTCAAGAGCTATGCAGATTCATGTTAACTGACAGAAATCAACAGCTATGCAAACCATGCTGATGGGTGAAATCAAATTGTCTTCCTTGTTACCATACGAAAGTATCATCGATTTAGGGAGCATGCATAACAAAGATGCAACTCCTCAACGGGAGAGCACGAAATGAATCTACAACTATAATAAAGAATAAGCCATATTCACAAACGCCAGCAACCATCAGTTATTAATTAAATGATTATTTTCAATAATCTTCAAGTGGCTGGCAATTACAGTTCTACCAAGAAATAAGTAAGGTACATCATTATCAGAAAGGCACACAATTGTCTTTCTATCAACATCAATATAAACAATATCGATCATAAGAAAGTATGTGCAATTACAAATTTGGCAATAAAACACGTGAAACCACTAAGAATATGGAAATAATCTTCTCTTTACCAAGTTCATCTCATTACTCAAAAGTCACATGGCATCAAAAAAACATTGAAAAAAAGTATGTATGATGAATACAATAGATACCTCCATGACGAGAATCCTCGCTTTTAAAGCATCAGTATTGTCTGGGTCAACAATAAAATCTGACTTTGTGTCTCCCGTAAAAGCAATTTCAGGTGATGTGACAGTGTAAGTAATCTGCGAGTACAATAGTCAAAAAAGAAAATAATAAAGATTGCACCTTCATTCTCAAACTAACTTTAGCCTTTTCAACAGTATTAAAACTATAGTGTAGTAACTGTGGTTGATGTCATATGAAATATCTACAAAAACAGACCTCCACACCTGACAATCTTAAGTTCTTGATTTCATTGCCAGAAAGACCAACATATTCCTGCTTAAGTTTCTGCTTCACAGAATATATGACATAACCCTGCAAAATTATACCATCTTCTTGAAAATTGAACCAGAAAAGAGGCACTTTTACATTAAATCTCCTGAGCAATAAATACACTAATAACTAACTGTCCTCATGGCCTCACCTGACTAGGAATAGCATGATAAGTTCTAAAAGCTTTCACCTTAAGGTCCTTTCTTATCTGAAACTCTTCTCCTGCAGAATCAAAGTTCAAGAGTTCTCTTCTACTGCTTGCAAATTATCAACAAGAAGATGACATAAGAGAAAGTTAGATAGGGTAGGACATTACCTACATTCAAGCCTACAAGATTGTGCTTTAATTCAGATTGGTCCATTGCTCTGTGCACCTCAAAAAGCTTTTCTACTATCTCCTTTATAGATATTGGAACGAAAATAGTTGGAGGTTTCATGCTGTACAAGCCTCGGGTAGCAACATACATGGGCAGGCCTCCCTGAAATATCGAGAGAAAAATGTTAAGACCATAAATTGTTGATAATTCTCATTGAGACATTCAATAAGAAATTAAAACAATGTAGTGGTTTGAGAATAATGTTTGACATGCACTATTCTAGCTTCATGTACATTGTGCTTAAGTTTCATGTAAACTGGATCTCAACGAGCATCAAATTTCAACAGGTCCTGGTTCAATCCACATGATTCTCAAACTTAAAATACATCTGTATACCATAATTCAGTCTCTCTCCAAGTGTGTTTCAAAGAGGCTTTTCCATGCAGCTTAAAGACTAACACGAGGGGAGGGGTAATCTTAAGGATCACATTAGTTATATACATTGTTAAGCAACAACCCAACGCTTTAACCTTGCAAGTGAGGTTGTTCTTTACATAAATGGTGGATATACATCAATGGTGCCGAAAAAATGGTAGGGATTTTTGCATATATACCCATTGAATCTTCCATATTTGTATATTTACCCCACAAATTGTAGTATTTGCAAATTTACCCTCCAATTCTTTGACATTGGTTTTTCTACCTTTCCCGTTTAATAGTGTTAGCTTTCAAACTTGGCATGTAAATTACCTATCTAGTCCCCAATTAATCAAGTCAGATCCTTTTGCCATAACGCGTTGCTAACTGCAGAAGAACCCCACCCCCTTTCCAGTAGTCGTCCCACTGCTCCCATTACCTTAATACGTCCGCCGATCCCTCGACATCAAGGAGTAAGGAATCATCCAATTGTGAACGGTTCCACTCCTCCTTTGTCTCCAAACAACAGCAATGGCTCTGTTGTCAATGCCAACACAGGATGCTGGAGAAGTGGCTGCAGTCTTTTTCTTCAATAGATACGGGGAGGTTTTGAAGGAGTTGGATTTGATTTCTTTGATTTTATTTCTTGGTTGGGTTTTCATTCCACTCAAATTAAGGTCAACAAAAGAAGTGATAGTTGTTGGGTTGATTGTTTGATCAATGGAGGTGAGGTTCTTCCATTAATATGTCTCCTTACTAGGGATGCTAAACCATATCCGTATTCGAAAAAATATCCGTAACCGTATCCATTAGGATACGAATATGGTTACTCAAATCTATAACCGATAGGATATGATTACGGATATGGTTTTGTAGTGAAATATCTGTATCCGTATCCGAAATATCCGAATACATATTAGTCATATACAAGCAATTATCAGACAATAACAGCTTTTAGGCAGAGATACTTTACAAGGAAATGTCATTTCAGTAGGGGTGCTAAACCGTATCCGTATTCGAGAAAATATCCGTAACCGTATCCGTTAGGATACGAATATGGTTACTCAAATCTATAACCGATAGGATATGGTTATGGATATGGTTTTGTAGTGAAATATCTGTATCCGTATCCGAAATATCCGAATACATATTAGTCATACTCTTACGATAGTTTTTATTCTTAGATTATGGATTTGTGGTTAATTTTGATGATCAAGATGTCTAATTTTAACTTTTCAATTATAATGGGCATATTAACGAACTCTTTTGTATCACATGAACTATGTTTTTCTCAATACTATCTGGTTTTATCATATCTGTTTTGTATCTGCATGCATATCCACTTATATATCCGCATGTATATCTGTAACCGTATCCGATTTTAGCGGATATGGTTATAAAATTTCCTTACCGATGTATATCTGTATCCGTATCCGTATCCGAGATGGGTAAGCGGATATGGATATGGTAAGCATCATATCCGAGCCGTATCCGGACCAAATGCACCCCTACTCCTTACAAATTCTTTTCTTTTTCTGCTTCATGATTGCTTGTGCTAGTACATAATTGGTTAATTTGTGGGTCTTTCACAAGAAGACCAAGAAGCTCAACCTGCTTGGGGGGTTTGGTGCTCAGTACTTAGAGCTTTTCAACTCCATAGAGCATGTAGGTAGCCATGGAATATTGAAGGAAGAAGATAGCCCAAGGATTATGATCTGATTTGAGGTGTGATTCCAATGAAATGACAACTAATGCTTTGATTTGGGAATTGGATTAATTAATATTGGGGGCTGGGGGTAGTTTAGTAATAGTTAATCAAGTATATTACATTAAACAAAAAAATGAATATTCTCGGAATATTCTGTGACAATGTTAAGTGGAGGTATTTTTCTAATGTTGATGAATTATGGTAATTTTGCAAATTTGAATTATTTTAATGGGTATATATGCAAAAAAACCCAAAATGTTAATGATAATCACTGCAACCTAAAAGAGTTATCAACTGATTTAGAAATTAAACCCTTGCTACTATGTTGACGTTTCTTTCTTCTTCTTCTTTTTCTTTTTTGGGTGATAACAAAGACATCACATGAATTATGCATACAGCACAATTGAATATGCTAACTCTGTATTGGCATCTTTCTTTTGGCATGGAACCCAAGTAAGGAAAGAGCAACCTAAATATGTATACTTTCATGGCTAGCCACACTAGACAATAATTGCTTCTAACCCTTAACCAGTCCAATGTTGCGGACAGAGAGAGCGGGAGCAATAGATATCAATGAGAGAAGATGGTATGCACAAATATAAAAATCTTTAAGGTTTTGAAATAGGGGCTTCGGCAGGGCTTTTAGCGGGCTCTTTCACAACAACTGACCAAACCAATATTTCTCAGATATGTTTTAACAAATTTGAACCTATATAAAGGCTAATTCTACTCTTTATCAAATATCTATAAACGCTCTTCAGTTAGCAAACCCCTCCACATCAAACCTACAATTTTCCAAGATACCTTAAACCTGTCAGATAAAATATACAATCAATTCCAAATGAATGCACATTGCCAATCAATTGGGAAACTAATAGATCATCTTAAACATGCGAACTTAGATGTTAAAACCTCAACTTTTGTACTTTCACTAACAAAGAAATAACGATTCGCTTATTTACAGCTAAAATGGTAAGACCCTCAGTAACACATTGACCATTTTTTCTCATAATGGAGATAAGAATGAATTCTTATAATCACGTAATAAATTACATGCACGCCGCATACTTAGACATGTCTCCTATTGATATGGAAACTCCTCTCAGGGAAGTAAGGCATTTCCATCATTGGGAAAACACTAGGCCCTACAACCATTTCCAATCTATGTTTGCGTAGATACGGGTGTGGGTGCGGGTGCGGAAATGGATACGAATACGGGACACAGCAAATTCGTAAAAGGCAGGATACGGGGACACGTAGACACACACACACATGTACAATAATTACAATAGATCAAATATTAAATTAAAATACACAAAACATTTGTATGTTTATTTTACCATATCTAACAATTAAGAATTCAATTAGACCAAACAAATAATTAAGGTTTAGCAACAAAGGTTAGTTTTTGTAGCATCGGATATGATAGGTATTTTTCAAATCTTTAAGTAATGGCTTCAATTTTCGTGTTCAAAAACCTGTTGATTTTCAGCTCTACATACCAAAGAAACTGGTTTAGGGTTATTAGCGATGGGAAATCGTTTGCTTTGAACCACACGTGTCCATAGCGCGTCCGCAGTGAATCCGTGTCCAACAACACCGACACATCACCCAAAATGAAGTGCCCAGGTAACCTAGTTTCCAATATATGCTGAGTCCCATACTTTTTCAGATGCGTTTTAACAAAGGGTTTTAACTGCAAAAGCACCCCATGTACTATGGTGGTGTAACCACTTATACTCTCTAAACTATTTTATTAACTTTTATACCTCTTGAGACTTGGACATTGTTACTTTTTGCCCACTGAACTGAGGGCAAAAGATAAATTTATTGTCGCGTGATTCTCACATAACATCTCAACCAAACATGAGAAATACGGCCATCCAGAGTTAACTGGATGTAAGTGCTACTACAAAAATTCAATTGGTATAAGTGGTTGCGCCTTCATAGTATAGGGCTGTATCTGCGGTTACTCGTTAACAAAACCTGACCCATATACCCATATAACTATGCCATCAAGCAAATGTCTCTAAGTTATCTAGAGAAGCCTTGCAATTCAACACCTCCAACCAAGATACGTTGAGATCATCATAAACTCCCAAAATTCTCAATTCTCACCTACTATTAACATGCTCCCGATTCAAAATACATCGAGATAAACCCTAGAGAATAGAAATTTTATAATGTGGTATATGTGACCGCGGATATGAAGAGAAAACCCCTTGGTTAAGCAATGCAAACAAGCAAGGAATCCACGAAATTCATGTTTATTCTATTTTTCCCCCTATCGTGCTAACTTACAAGTCTTGAATCCAAGAACCGACATTTATATAAAACCCTGGATACTAGGAATCTTACAATGTGATCCATGTGAGCATGAGAGATGAAGAGGAAATCCTGGGCAATGGCTCGCTGAGGGCATCGTCCGATGTCGAACGCCATCTTCATCGTTGGGAATATGACGCAAGTCTCTTGCCCTCCAATCGAAAGCCCTTCGATTGGGTAACCCTCGATCTCCAAACCCTTTCTCTTCTTGGATGAAGAAGCATCGTTGGAATTTTCTTTTGCCATGATTTGTGAGCTGATCGATGAGTTGGAAGATCTGATAGGAGATCGAGAGGAGTAGAATTCGAATGCCTAAAACCCTAAACCTGGATTTGGGAAGAAATTTAGCAAACACAGAGATTGTCTTTGTTTTTTACGAGTTTTCCAGTTTAATTCCTAAGCATAAATATATTTCTCTAAGCTCCCTCGACAAATTTAATATATTGGGTAAATTTCACAAAAAAAACCCTTAATTTTGGAGTAATTTGTACGAAATAACCATGGACTTTAAAATTAGTAACCCTTCCTTCCCCAAATTTTAAGGAATTTTTCACAAAACTCTCATAAACATTAGAAAAATTCCGAGGACAATTTCCGGTATTTTTACACAGTTCACCCTAAAATTCATGACTTTCACTAGAATTTACCCAGATTTATTTACAAAAGTTTTTTTTACCAGAAGACCTCAAAAATATTATGAACATATATTATTTTATGAGCAACACATATAAGGTGGGACATTTTGGGAAGTCTGAGGGAAAAAAACTAGGTTATCTCCAAGTAAAAATAATCAAAAAAATATTATAAACACTTGTAAGTTGGGGTCAAAACGCTCCACTTTTACTAAAGAACACTATGATTACATGCAAGGCGTTTTTCAGGAGGTTTATATTTCCAAACACCAAATGAAGAAGAGTTTATCCAATACGTCTATTTAGAATTATATGAACAAATCTCTTTAATATAAACTAACCGAATTAGTTTCACCCGAAGTGAGGCTGTGAGATATTTATAATTTTATTTCTATCATAAGCTCTAAAGTACTATAAATTGTAAAAACATTTGTTATAAATTATGAAATGCTTCTTAGGTTTGTCATAATGAAGGTTTTTCCCCCTAGAAACCACCTTAAAAATAGGGTAACTATATGTAAACCGCATTTCATTTTTAATTTATACATAAACTATCTTATAAGTGAGTTTTTGTTGCAATCAATCAGCTTCCAGTGAAATTTTCACTTAAAAACAAAATTGCGCTTAAAAAATTCGAGGTCAAGATACACGAGTGATATCCTAACAATATCTAAACACTAAGAAAATGAGTTATGTGTCTTGAATATGAGTTCTGTTTTTAGGGCATGTTCGTTTGGCCCAAAAAAAGGTGGAAAACTGGGAAATGAAAACAAATGTTGCTGCCACATAGGAAGAAGGTTTCTGGTGATTTCCATTTCACCTGTTCGTTTCACAATCTGATTTAAAGAAATGGGGCCTTGAAAACGTGTGCCACGTAGGACTTTGGGAATTTGTGTTTTCAGCTCCATTTGGCCTGAAAATAACTCGGAAATGTGATAAACAGCCATAAAAAATTCGCTGGGTGTTTTTCGAGGCGGGGGGAGAGAAAACTGGGAAATCCAGAGGGTTCCTTCACCGCCTCTTCGTTCTCTTCAGTCTTCCCCATTTCTCCGTCTCTTGGCGTCTCCAGTGCTCTGTCTGTAATCTTTGGTAAGGCGGGGGAAGAGAAAACTGGGATTTTGGGCCCTCAGCGACCATTCATGGGTTATTTGCGGTATCGTAGCCAGATCTAGCAGCAACGGTGGGGATTTCGGGTGATTTCTACTTCTTACCTTCTTCCACTTGAGCGTAGCCAGATCTAGCAGCAACGGTGGGGATTTCGGGTGATTTCTACTTCTTACCTTCTTCCACTTGAGCGGCGTAGCCAGATCTACACCTGATCTGGTAGATTTAGTCCTTGAAGGGGGATCCCATCAACTTCAACTGCTTGCGGTTCGATCCAATATTTCCTTGAGGTATCCCTTCATCAAAGAGCAAATTTACTGTAAATAAGTAACATGCATCAAATTTTAAGAGTTTAAAAATTAACCTTCTGATTTATTGGGTTTTTCCGTTCATTTCAACTGTAGCATCATAAGATAATTTGTTTGTTTACTAGTCATAATTTTATCTCTAATTCACGCACTTCCTTTAGCCCATGTTTAGATCAGCTTTTTATGCTTATCAAAGGAACTGTAATCGAGCTTTTCGGATCTTATAATCTTACCCTAACCTGAGCATGTCCATTTCCAATATCTGAAAGCTTGTCTTAAACAAGATAAATTAAGCACAATTTTAAAATTTTAACGTCTGTGCTTGTATTCAATAAGCTGGTTAATCACTTGTTTCTATCTCTAATTTTGTTCAAATCACATAAATTGTTCATTTGTCTACTCTCGACTGATTATTTAAAGACCAGAGCCCTGACTACAAAAAAAAAAGAATGATAGTGAAAAGTTTTTTTGGATTTTTTTTTCATATTTTAACTGCGTCCTAAATATTGTAGATGGATGGTGATTTTGATGATGAAGAGGTTGTTAAAAGAATGTGTGTTGGTGCTGCATTTTCGGTCATGGTAATAATTTTTACATTTTTGGGGAGAATTAAATGTCGACGTAGATCAATACGGACTGGACCAAGTGATGAGAAATTAAGGAGGGAAAAGACTAGGTCTGATTTGATGACACGAATATTTCACGGTTATAGTGATAGCTGTCAAAACTTTGTTAGAATGTGCCCGGGTGCATTTATGAAACTAGCAACGTTAATGAGGAAACTAGATCTCTTAAAGGACTCAAGGCATGTAACAGTAGAGGAGCAACTTGCCATAACTTTAAATATTCTGGGACATAAATCCAAAAATCGTACGATGAGAACACAGTTCATAAGATCAGGGGATACAATCAGTAAATACTTCAATAGAGTTCTGCAAGCTATTTCGTGCATACAAGGCCGATTTATGAAACAAGCACCGAATGAAGTACCTCAAGAGATCCTAAGTAACCCATCATTTTATCCATTTTTCAAGGTATATCATCCACTCTACCATTTTTCCAAAACAATTTTCTAAAGAAATCTTAAATTACTTTAACATAGTAGGTTGTACTCCATAGGATTGCATAGGTATGATAGATGGGACACATGTGGATGCTATGCTACCTGCTACACTTGTATCGCATTTCAGAGGGCGAAAAGGTGTCACACAAAATATACTCGCCGCTTGTACACCAAACAAACTGTTCACTTATGTTTTAGCCGGGTGGGAGGGGTCGGCTAACGACTATAGAATCCTTCAGGATGCTCTGTCTAGACCACAACCATATGGCTTACGGGTGTACCCTGGTAAAATTCTTGTTAACTCAAATTGTGATTCCTCAATAATTGTTACGTTATACAGATCTTATTAAAATACTGTGTAATATGTAGGAAAATATTACTTGTGTGATGCGGGCTACACAACCCAGCCGGGTTTCATATCCCCATATCGTGGTGTTCGTTATCATCTAAAGGAATTTACGGGGAGAACACCTAAAAATAGGAGGGAGCTATTCAATCTTAGACATTCATCTTTGAGGTCAAAGATTGAAGCTACCTTCGGTATATTGAAGAACCATTTCAAGATTCTCACCTCAAAACCCCACTACCCTTTCCCCGCACAAGTTGACATCGTTCTGGCATGCACGGTTCTCCATAAGTACATTGCAACAGTTGATCCCGAGGATGAATTGCTCAATGAGACCAATGACATTGAAGAGGAGGATGTCGAAGAGGAAATTAATGAAGAAGCCAACGTTATGAATTTCACGCAGTCCCAGACAGTAAGAGAACAGAACGCCTCGAAGGATGAGTGGAGGTCTCGTAGAGATCAAATCGCATTGGAGATGTGGATTGATTATTGTAGTAAATATCGGCATGGTGATACTCACGAGTCTGCCTTGTGATTTGGTACTGTAGGCTGTCTAAAAATCATAATAGATAGTTGATCCCCCATCAAACACCGATGATGGAAGTTACAATCTGATAACTTCCAGAAGGCTACAATTGGAGGACTTTCACGTAGAAGGTTACAATCTGACGACCTTCACAACAACTAATGGAGGCCCCAATTCAACAGCCTTCACAATCAACATCGGGAGTTACAACCTGACGACTCTCATATTTTCAAGGAGCCAAGACGAAGATTACAAGAGGACGATCTGTGCAAAGCTCTAGCAAAAGAGACTACAAATTAACGGTCTCTTCATATTAAAATGCAGATATCTCTCAAACCGTAAGGAATTTGGCAAAACGTAGGAAGCGAACCGAAGCCTTTGGCTCGGTTCGGATGGCCCCGTCTCGTCGAGATAGCCGATTTTCATATATAATTCGTCTAATTCTGACTTACGGTTTGAAAGTTATGACCTGTTCTTCGCAGCAAATTATGTTCTGAGGTCCGTCTGCAAGACTGGACTTCATCAGAACATTGGACTTAGCCTGAAGCCCGCCAAGCCCGCCTAAGGTTCGCCTCTGCATTACAGAGTCAAAGCGCACATGCTCAACTCTGCGTTTTCAACATCAAAACGCAGAGTTAATCGCTAAAACAGCACAACTGTGCGTTTTCAGCCTTTAAACAGGCTCAACTCTGCGTTTTCAATCTAGAAACGCAGAGTTAATCTTTAAAACAGCACAACTGTGCGTTTTCAGCCTTTAAACAGGCCAACTGTGCGTTTTTAGCCTGAAACAGGCCAACTGTGCGTTTACGGCTCAACTGTGCGTTTATGGGTTCAACTGTGCGTTTTTAGCCTGAAACAGGCCAACTGTGCGTTTACGGCTCAACTGTGCGTTTACGGCTCAACTGTGCGTTTACGGCTCAGCTGTGCGTTTTTCAGCTCCAGTTGTGCGTTTTCAGCCCCAGCTGTGCGTTTTTCAACCTCAACTGTGCGTTTCAGGTCCAGAAACGCACAGTTCGAGCCCAGAACGCTGTTTTCAGCGTTTAACTCGTTCAAGCACGATTTGAACGGTTCCAGAACCGTTTTCTCCCCAAGATTTTAGGGGATCACTACCCTATCATGGAGAGATTTATGGGGAGCAGTTAGACCCCATTAAACCCTCATTAAGGAGATATTTAAGGGGGCGGTTATACCCTTAACCCCCTATAAATACCTCAAAACTCAACTGAGTTCGGATCCTCTCTTTTTTGGAGGGGGGGAGCTGACTTTTTGGGGATCCTTGATCGAGCATCTTGCCGCGTTCTGCAGCAACAAGGAGTTTTGGAGACCAGCAACAGGAGCTTCTTCCTTGGCTTATTAACCGAACTTTCGGTTCAAATCAACTCTTTTTCAAGAGTTCAAACTCGTTCAGAGTTATCAACTCGATCAGAGTTCAAAACTTGCTCTGCAAGTTCTTCTAAAACTCGTTCAGAGTTATCAACTCGATCAGAGTTCAAAACTTGCTCTGCAAGTTCTTCTAAAACTCGTTCAGAGTTATCAACTCGTCAAGAGTTATTTCAAAACTTGCCACGCAAGTTCTCCATAGCGTCAAATCGTGAGGAGATGACATCGTTCCAGTGAATCAAGACGTGCGGATCGTCAACGAGAAGCAAACTCGACGCGAGCATTCGAGGGAGGCATCTCATCGCCACCGTGAAGAACCCAGAATTAAACAAAGGGGAGAATCAAATCCATTCTCCTCTCTTTTGTAATCGGAATCCAAATTGTAATTGATTTTGAGAGGAATACAAGTCAAATTTTTCTTTCATTATTTCTTTTACTGCAAATTTCCAACAAACAAAAGATGGCGACTCTGCTGGGGAGAAGCTTCTCTGACGAAGAAGTGGTGGTGCAATCCGACGTTCATCTCACTGGAATGACCGTTGAAACTCTGATTATCGAGTTTAATCAAGCCAAGTATGAGGAGGCCATCTCCTCCGGATCCCTTAGCCCCAAGGCTATGCGCAAGATCCACAAAGTTTCCGAGGAGACTAAAGCTCCAGTTGTAGCCAACTCATCTAAAGACTATCTCCCATGGGGGTTGCACTGTTCATACAGTCCCCTCCCTAAGGGAGAAGACTCGATTTCGGCACAACGCCAAAAAAGCCGATCCTCCAATCAACGCGAACTCCGCGTTTATGAGCCTCAACATGAGCTCTGCAAAAGCCCAGCTAAACGCAACTCTCAGGAGTGCGTTTCAGAACTCAAACGCAACTCTCAGGAGTGCGTTTCACAAACTGAACGCAATTCTCAGGAGTGCGTTTCTGAATCCGAACACAGATCGCAGGACTGCGTTTCACTAGCAAAACGCAGACTTTGGTCTTGCGTTAATCAAGCTAAACACGACCCTCGTGTTCCTTCTTTGGAACACGATGTGATTCGTCGTGTTCAAAATGATCAACATGGATTTAAAATTCATGTTTACCAAGAACCAGTCCCATCCTTTAACGGACAGGGGGTTCCATCTCTACCCTCACGCTCTGTGAGAGGTGCCAAGGAGACTAAAGCTCCAAAGGTTGCTCCTATGCCAAAGGAAACCCTCTCCTTTAGTCGCCGAGATTACTCGAGCAGCCCTACCTCTAAAGGAGTGGGCTCAGTTTATGCCAAACGCAGCCCTCAGTGGTGCGTTGTGCAATCAAAACGCAACCTTCAAAACTGCGTTGATTTGGCAGAACGCAACTCTCAGGAGTGCGTTTCAGAACCAAAACGCAACTCTCAGGAGTGCGTTCAAGATCCAAAACGCAGACTTACAAACTGCGTTAACCAACAAAAACGCAACCGGCAAAGGTGCGTTTCATCAACAAAACGCAGACTTCGGTCTAGCGTTAGTAAAACAGAACACGACCCTCGTGTTTCTTCTTCAGAACACGATGCGATTCGTCGTGTTCAAAAAGATCAACGTGGACTCAAGATCCATGTTCACCAGGAGCCAGTCTCATCCTTTAATGGACAGGGGGTTCCATCTTTACCCTCACGCTCTGTGAGAGGTTCATCCCAAGTCTCTGACTTGCGGGAATTGCTGTCGATGTTCAACCGACCGACGAATG
Source organism: Asparagus officinalis (assembly GCF_001876935.1). NCBI lineage: Eukaryota > Viridiplantae > Streptophyta > Magnoliopsida > Asparagales > Asparagaceae > Asparagus > Asparagus officinalis. Next base: position 18,362,273 of record NC_033799.1, on the reverse strand, counting down.
TCGTTTTGCTCAATAATCGACGACATCATCACAGGAAGAAGACTTTAGAGGTTGAATACCTTGGAGTCACTTCTAACATGGTTGGTAGAGGGAGATCATCAACCCTTAGTTCTGACGAGTCAGAGACAGATCATTCTCCAAGCGTCAGAGAAATCGCTAACGAGTTTGAAGGAGTCTACCAACGCACTCGGACGCAAACAGGAGCCATTCCCCCTGTCAACTATCGGAGTTTGGCCAGAGAAACTAATTCCGATGACGAACACTCAGCCATTGCGGAGTCCCAATCATCAAGCTCTTTCGTTGGGCATGAGAGCTTCATCCACATGGCAGAACATTCTGAAGACCTTTCAAAGAGACTTGATGAACAGGAAGCCATGCTCAAATCTCAGCAGGAGGCCATCAATGAACTCATGGCCATGTTGACTCAAATCGTCGCAGACAAGGCCAAATCTCAGGAGACAGATTCGCCGCTTAGGCAAGAATCTTCCCGGAGAGGAAAAGCGTCTTCATCCCGACCTCACACAAGCAAAGGGAAGGGAAAAGTGGTTGATGATGCGGCTTCTGACCAAGAAGCCCACAGCCTGGAATCTTCCTCTGATGAAGGAAGAGAGAATGAGAACGAGCAGAATCTTCAGTCTGCCAAAATGGAAGAATTGGAAGCCCGCCTTAAAGCCATTGCTAACAGAAGCGAGCTCCAAGATGAGGGAGTTATCAGACCCTATCCTGCCGAATGGGATGCAGCCCCTTATCCTCCAAAGTTCGAGGTCCCGACGCTACAAACTTTTGACGGCACGGGATCACCGAACCAACATATTTATCATTTCAAGTCACAGACTGGAAATATAATATCGAACGATGCCATACTGGCTCGATTGTTCATTGGCACCCTCAAGGGAATTGCCTTTGAATGGTTCAGGAAACTGCCTGCGGGCTGTATCCAAAAGTGGGCGGATCTAGAGAGACTCTTCCTGTCAAGATTCTTTGAAGAGGATACAGAAGTCTCCATCCATACCCTTCTCGCTACTAAGCAGAAGAAGAGGGAATCAGTCAAAACCTTCGTCAAAAGGTTTCGAAATATGGCTTTGCGTTGTCCGACAGGTATGACACAGTCTACCCTAGTACAAACCTGTCGACACAACTTACAAACCGACCTCCTAGCTCGAATAGGAGTTGTAGAATGCCGTTCCTGGAGACAACTAATCTCTCAAGGCGAGCATGCTCAAAAAATTATTGCCAGGATCAAAGCTGAAGAACCAAGTAGGCAGGATCAACCTGAGCAATCAGACCAAGCCCAATCTTCTCCTGAGCAACTGGACCAGGCTTACTCTTCCCAGTCAGAAGGGAAAGATACTACGGCCACAGAAGTCAATCCTCTTCAGTAGGATGGCGGGTCCAACAACTATCATGTTAACAGTTACCTCTGATAGTCAAACTCATCAGATAATGGCCTACCTGGTGATGTGACTCTATTCCGACTTTATGGATAGTGCCCCACTAGGCTATGTGCCTTGTCTACCTCTTTTTTATTCCCCTGCTAAGTCTTCATCAAGACTGGGGGTTGGTTACTTGGAATCCACTGGATTAAGAGTAACGAATCTTTCACATCGTCGAGTTAACATTACACTTCTGACGATCATCATCCCCACAGAGTATGCATTCAGTTTGCATCACTCCAAATTCTTGTCACGTTAACAATACACCTCTGACAAAACCCACTTATCAATCCTCGTCAATAGGATGATAAGTCCCCAAAGTTGCTCCAATTGCAACACAAATCCTGTCACGTTAACACTACACCTCTGACAAAATCAACTTATCGACTCTTTCCAATAGAGCGATAAGTTCTCAAAATTGCTTCCATAGCAATATCTTTCTTGTCACGTTAACACTACACCTCTGACAAAATCCACTTATCGACTCTCTTCAATAGAGCGATAGGTCCACAAACTCGTCAAGTTAACACCACACCTCTGACGACCAAATCAACTTATCGACTCTCTCCAATTGAGCGATAAGTTCTCAAAATTGCTTCCATAGCAATATCTTTCTTGTCACGTTAACACTACACCTCTGACAAAATCCGCTTATCGACTCTCTTCAATGGAGCGATAGGTCCACAAACTCGTCAAGTTAACACCACACCTCTGACGACCAAATCAACTTATCGACTCTCTTCAATAGAGCGATAGGTCCGTAAAATACTGTTATGTTAACATAACACCTCTAACAGTCAACCCCCCAATGAACTTGTTAATTCTTTCGGTGTTTCAAGCTACACAGGAAGAAATGACACCAAAAATCCATGCCTTCACGCATGGGGGACTTTATCTCGATCCCTAATTAGAGATAAGTCTGCATCTAACACATGCTGCCGGGTAGCCTATTCCCGCAATAATAGCAAAGCCTACGTATTCAATATCGTAGCAGGTCGTTATTAATAACGCCAAAATCCATGCCTTACACGCATGGGGAATTTTATCCTGAATCCTAAGTAGGGATAAGTCAATGTCTAACACACGTTGCCGGTTAGTCTTTTACCGTGAAAAGGACATCAAAATCCATGCCTCACACGCATGGGGGACTTTATCTTGATCCCTAAATAGAGATAAGTCTACGCCTAACACGCGTTGCCGGTTAGTCTTTTACCGTGAAAAGGACATCAAAATCCATGCCTCACACGCATGGGGGACTTTATCTCGATCCCTAAATAGAGATAAGTCTACGCCTAACACGCGTTGCCGGTTAGTCTTTTCCCGTCAAAATGACAAAGTCTATGTATTCAAAATCATAGCATCAAGACTAAGAGAGTTCATTCTCTTAGCACAACGTTACATGTGGAACGGACTTAGACAATCCAGATGCTAGCCCGACTCAAACGGTAGTCGGTAAAGGCTTATCAAATCCGTTGATGGCTGAGGGTTTGCCAAAAATCCTACGCACATTTGCAGGCCCATCGGCTTAATAGATGTGAGTCGAGACTTAAAACAGATGCGCCAAAGACAAGTCTCAAAGACTTAGTCAAAAATGCACGGAAGCCACTTCCATGTCTTAAGTCAAAATGTTGACCCGCGATGCAAAAAACCAAACGCCGAGGTCACACCTGTGTTCCAAATTCAACATGCAACGGTGAAACCCGCATCTCAAGTTCAAAATGCAGGGTCCACCCCCACATTCCAGAAGCAGGATTATGGCACATACCTTCACACAGGTCCTGCATGGAAAATCCGTTCAACCAAGCTGCTTTCGAAGCGAGTGCAGAGAACAACTCCTTTGTGACAAGGAATCAACAGCTCCAAGATCAGAGTTGAGATCCAAAGTATTCCGAAAATTCGTCCCAGTCAACCGTGAACTTTCGAAAACTTTGGAGGGGGTTCTGTAGGCTGTCTAAAAATCACAATAGATAGCTTATCCCCCATCAAACATCGATGATGGAAGTTACAATCTGACGACTTCCAGTAGGCTACAATTTGAGGACCTTCACGACAACTGATGAAAACTCCAATTCAATAGCCTTCACAATCAACATCGGGAGTTACAATCTGACGACTCTCATATTTTCAAGGAGCCAAGACGAAGATTACAAGAGGACGATCTGTGCAAAGCTCTAGCAAAAGAGACTACAAATTGACGGTCTCTTCATATTAGAATGCAAATATCTCTCAAACCGTGAGGAATTTGGCGAAACGGAGGAAGCGAACCGAAGCCTTTGGCTAGGTTCGGATGGCCCTGTCTCGTCGAGATAGCCGATTTTCATATATAATTCGTCTAATTCCGACTTACGGTTTGAAAGTTATGACCTGTTCTTCGCAGCAAATTATGTTCTGAGGTCCGTCTGCAAGACTGGACTTCATCAGAACATTGGACTTAGCCTGAAGCCCACCAAGCCCGCCTAAGGTTCGCCTCTGCATTACAGAGTCAAAGCGCACATGCTCAACTCTGCGTTTTTAACATCAAAACGCAGAGTTAATCGCTAAAACAGCACAACTGTGCGTTTTCAGCCTTTAAACAGGCTCAACTCTGCGTTTTCAATCTAGAAACGCAGAGTTAATCTTTAAAACAGCACAACTGTGCGTTTTTAGCCTGAAACAGGCCAACTGTGCGTTTACAGGACCAGCTGTGCGTTTTCAGCCTCAGCTGTGCGTTTTCAGCCTGTTTTCAGCCTGTTTACGGCTCAACTGTGCGTTTATGGGTTCAACTGTGCGTTTTTAGCCTGAAACAGGCCAACTGTGCGTTTACGGCTCAACTGTGTGTTTACGGCTCAACTGTGCGTTTACGACTCAGCTGTGCGTTTTTCAGCTCCAGCTGTGCGTTTTCAGCCCCAGCTGTGCGTTTTTCAACCTCAACTGTCAAAGTTGTGCGCTTGGGCGCCGCAATTTTCTCCAAGTGCTGCGGGTTGCGGCGACCTCCAGCATGTGATATTGTTTGGGACTTCTTCATTGGTCCCAAGCGTTCTTGGACTGGAGCTTTACCTCGTTCTTTGGGAATAGGACCGAGGCGCTCCAAAACTGACTTTCTCTCCTGGGATGGTCCTGCAGGATTTCCCGGAGCAGTTGCAGAAATCACCGGCCGTTTGGATCGATTTGCCGAGTGTTGAACCTTTGGCGGTTGCGGGTTTTGCTCCTTAGTCTGAACCGTTCCAGACTTCGGCTTCCAAACCTTGCGAGTCGATGGCTGCTTTTCGACCACTTCACGCTGTAGTTTGCGACGGGCTTCTTCAGCTTTCTGAGTTATTAACTCGTTAAGAGTTATTTTCAAACTTGCCACGCAAGTTCTCCACAGCGTCAAATCGTGAGGAGAAGACATCGTTCCAGTGAATCAAGACGTTCGGATCGTCCACGAGAAGCAAACTCGACGCGAGCATTCGAGGGAGGCATCTCATCGCCACCGTGAAGAACCCAGAATTAAACAAAGGGGAGAATCGAATTCATTCTCCTCTCTTTTGTAATCGGAATCCAAATTGTAATTGATTTTGAGAGGAATACAAGTCAAATTTTTCTTTCATTATTTCTTTTACTGCAAATTTCCAACAAACAGGTACCTTAGTCCTGAGGTTTTTATAAGTATTTTACGTTAGTTGGTCGTGTAACTTATTAAAGAGAAATCTTGCTGACTATAATTCTGTTGTGCGACTTTATCTATTTATGATTCACTTAGTTTCTGTTGCTGTCATATCATTTGTAGGGTGGTCGTATGTTTGTTATTTGCTAGCTTTCTTACTACATGCTTGTAATGTCATCTATTACATATGAGATCTGTAATTTTGTATGTTTTTAACTGATCTGCTACAATCATAGGATAGTTTCCACTTTGTCATTACTTGTTATGACTCGCATATGACTTTTTTGCAACTGAATTTGTTGAAATATAGGAAATGGGTGAAAAATCATCCTCCGAACAGAATAATTCAATGGCCCCAGCAACATCTCATGCGTTCCCTGCAAGCATTGGCTTTCCCTAAAGTGTCAATCCCATGTTCCAGTCATCCTCGCCCTTTGTGCAATCACCGTCAGGTTTTTCTAATGTGCCTCACTACGATGGTAACTTTTTCCCTTTGCATCACCCCATTTCATCTTACATGCACATGCTCAGTAGTCCACCACCTTTGCCACAAAATTTTCAAGGCTCCAATTCATCCGGGCAAGTTCATTCGCCAGCTAGTATTACAGGAACTAGTTCTGATTCACGAAAAAATAAAAGAATTGTCAGGGATGAAGCAGTAGCAACTTCTGCAAGCTCACCAAGAAAATTAAAATCCCTTGCCCATAAAAAAAGAAAAATCCCACTCGAGCTTGAAACTGCAAAAGTTGGCCCAACCAGATGGTGGACCTATGCACACGATGACGTGCTCATACCCTTCCTCGCAAATTTGGCCAAGTCTGGTCTTAAGCCAGACAAAAACTTTAAGCAACATGCATTTGCAATGGCTGCCGCTGAAGTGAACAACAAGTTTGGTACTTCCTTTTAAGCGAAGAGTGTTGTAAACCATATGAAAACAATCTGTTCTTGGTTTCAAGACATGCAGGCTGCTCGTAACATTAGTGGGGCGGGTTGGGATGAAGAAACGCAAACGATCATGTTGGATCCTGAGAGTTTTGATATGTGGAATGAGGTAAATGCCATCGAAAAATATTTTTTGGCTTTTGATTCTTTCTCGTACACGTTGGTCAAATGTTGTATATTGTTGCGTGCAGGATAAAAATAAGAGCAAGCTAAAAGATTACATTAATAAGCCTCTGAAGCACTATGAGAACCTAGCAATCATTTGTGGGGATGATCAAGCACGGGGTAACTTTGCTAAGGCAGCAATGGAGAAATTTGGGGGTCAGGAGCCGATTAACCTTGCAGGTGATGATGATGAGGATGATAGCATTCATATGTCCCAAAAGTCCCCGCACTCAGTCAACTTAGCAGATGAAGATAATCAATCTGAAAACACCAATGCTAGGTCATCCAACAAGGCCAAACAGAATAAAATCCCTTCGGCTAGAGGGGGGAAGGCCCCATACCAGCAAGAGATCATGCAACAAATGGTTGAGGAAGTTAAACATTTTTCTCATTCACTAAATCTTATTAATCTGCACTGGACAGAGAAATTGTCCAAAGCTATCTTCAAGCACAAGGATACTTACACAATAGAATTCCTTGAGCTTTTTTATGATCACATTTTTGAGGATGAATCCAAGGCCAGGCATTTTATAGGGAATACTGACTTCGGCCAGAGAACTCTGTTGGAAAATTTCAAGAAAATGCAAGATGGGGGGAGCTAGTTTGACATTTTAGGTACGTAGTTTGATCTGGTGGTTAAACGGTCGTGCAAGCTATCAGAAATAATCCTCGCTCATCTCTTTACCTATTGTTATTTACAGGGTCATTATGGAGATGGTTGGGACATATATATTTTGCATATTTTGTGAGCACAATGATGTTATTTTGTAAGAACTGCTAGTTGGTAGGTATGCATGTATATTATTTGGATATGTTGCTCTGTAGCTACGTTAGGGTCATTATGATGCAACCGTATGTATGATGATGAGTGTTGTTTACGTTGTAGTCATGTTAATGCTTACTCCAAGTGACATTCTCTTTTGGCCTTATTTCAGGTGAACGTTGGTTTTAATGCAATTATATGCAGGTGTCCCATTGATCGCTATCACAAGCTGGTATGACAAGCTGTCACTATCTGCATTTTAATTGCATGGTGCTATGATGAGGTCATGCATTTTTTACCTATATGCTTACATGTAGCTTAACAATGTCTAGGCGAGGCATGTTCTTGTTGGCCACAGGCATTTAACATTTATTGCAGCCTTACGTTGTTATAGCTACATTGTACTTGCATAACTGTTGGTTGATGATGAGCTTGAGCACCTTTTTTGGGCTGTTACCTATATGCATGTTTCAAATGTGCAATGATGACTGTCTTTTACCTGATATTCTTCACCGGTAGATAGTACATGCAATGTTTTGGCGAGGCAATCCCAACATTTACGTAATGAGATAAGTAGTAACATGTATAGGAATGCAGCCAATATTGTGGTGCAATTGTTTACTGGTGTGGGATATATGATAATGTTGACATATATCTGAGCACAATTTGCCAAACTTTATTTATCATTCTCATGCATGTATAATAATACCTTACCAATTTTTAATGTAAAGCTGTTGAATTGGATTATTAACACTATGACATAAATATATTCACTTGTCATGCTTTCATTGCTATCATGTTCGACATTTCAGATACCTATTGCTTGTGGATAATCTTGTTCTCACTTTGGGATTTTTTGGCATATAACATCTGCAGTTTGTGTTATTGCTTTACGCACATGTTTTTGTTACGTATATTCATGTTGGGATATATCTGAAGCACTATTTGAAGTCAGACTTTACAACTGATCTGTCTTTTTTATTTGCCTGAGCTGGGATTTTGGGGTTGTTACCTATACACATGTTGGGATTTGCAGCATCATTTCAAACTCAAGCTGTTCTTTTGTGTATTTGAACTCAGACTTTACACATACGCATATTTTTTTGTGACTGAGTTGGGTTTCATGGGCAGTTACCTATATTCGTGTTGGGATTTGTGGCATCATTTTAATCTCCAGCAGTTCTGAAGCACTATTTGAAATCAGACTTTACAACTGATCTGTCATTTTTATTTGCCTGAGCTGGGATTTTGGGGCTGGTGCCTATACACATGTTGGGATTTGCAGCATCATTTCAAACTCAAGCTGTTCTTTTGTGTATTTGAACTCAGCTCAGACTTTACACATACGCATATTTTTTTGTGACTGAGTTGGGTTTCATGGGCAGTTACCTATATTCATGTTGGGATTTGTGGCATCATTTTAATCTCCAGCAGTTCTGAAGCACTATTTGAAATCAGACTTTACAACTGATCTGTCTTTTTTATTTGCCTGAGCTGGGATTTTGGGGCTGTTACCTATACACATGTTGGGATTTGCAGCATCATTTCAAACTCAAGCTGTTCTTTTGTGTATTTGAACTCAGACTTTACACATACGCATATTTTTTTGTGACTGAGTTGGGTTTCATGGGCAGTTACCTATATTCATGTTGGGATTTGTGGCATCATTTTAATCTCCAGCTGTTCAGTTGTGTATTTGCACTCAGACTTGACACATGAGAACTATTTTTTTTGTGACTGAACTGGGTTATTTTGGGTTGTTACCTATATGCATGTTTCAAATGTGCAATGATGACTGTCTTTTACCTGATATTCTTTACCGGTAGATAGTACATGCAATGTTTTGGCGAGGCAATCCCAACATTTACATAATGAGATAAGTAGTAACATGTATAGGAATGCAGCCAACATTGTGGTGCAATTGTTTACTGGTGTGGGATATATGATAATGTAGACATATATCTGAGCACAATTTGCCAAACTTTATTTATCATTCTCACAATTGGAATATAATACTATTAAGCTTTTAATATACAGCTGTTGAATTGGATTATTAACACTATGACATATACTTTGCTTGTCTTGCTTTCATTATGTTTGTCATTTCAGATACCTATTGCTTGTGATTCCTCTTGTTCTCACTTTGGGAGTTTTTGGCAAATAACATCTGCAGTTTGTGTTATTGCTAATTTCACATGCTTTTGTTACCTATATATATGCATGTTGGGTTCTGTAGCATCATTTTCATCTCAACCCTCTCAGATGTGTATTTCAACTCAGACTTTTTGTTACCTACACACATAAGTCCATGTTTTCTTCTCAAATTGTTTGTTACCTTTCTGTTACGCACATGCTTTCATTGCACATGTTTTTGTTACCTTCACACATAAGTCCCTGCATTCTTCTCAAACTTTTGCATTACATTTTCAAACAGCATATTACAATGTTTATGACAACAAGGGAAATACTAAAAATTCCTAAGACAACAATACATTTCTTCAAGTAAACAACTTGTTGGTTTGCAAGCTTCAATTCTCTTCGCAAGTGCTTGTTTTCCACATCTTTAACTTGGGAAACTGGTTGAGGAGAGGGACAATCAAAACTTACCTTACGCTTGATGTTATCGTGTTGCTCTTCTGCCCACCTGAAATACTGGCATTGCCTATTTGGAAAGTTGGCGCAGCCCCAAAAGTATTTGCCCTTGTTTACTCCTGATTTGCAAAGCTTTAATGGCGTGGGTATGTTACAGTAGCACGTAACCGCTGCAGCTAATTCTTGAGAGTATTGGCTTGTTTCCATAGTGCTGCTTTAATTGCCTCTAGCTCTATGCTGCTGAATTTTTGCCCAGGTGTGTTGAAATTTTATGAGAGAAATTGTTGAAGAGGATTGAGTTTATCACAACTATATAAGTGCAGGGATGGGGTAAATTGCTTCCGTTGGCTAAATAATGCTTGCACTGTTTTGATCTCTGATTTTGTGACCGTTGCACAGTCCTTACCGTTGCTATTTTGAGCTGGGTTTTTGAGCTGTTATGAATATAGGAGGTTGTGCAAAACGAACAGGTGAAAACCAAGAAATGTGATAAAAAGGACAAGACATTTCTTTATTGCCCAGAGTTGAAACGAACACAGAAAATGTGACTTTTGATTTCAATCTTCTCATTTCCATGTTGAAACGAACAGAAAACTTCAAATCTGAGAAAACACTATGAAATGCTTAGAATTTGTTTTCGTGGTACAATTCTCATTTCTTTTTTTTGCGGAAAACAACCGAACAGGCCCTTAGAGTAAATTAGGTTTTTAATAAAAAATTAGACTAGGAGTGGTTGATTACAACAAAGACCTACTTTAAAGGTGATTTATATATAAATTAGAAATAAATTGTGGTTTTCGTATAGTTAACCTACTTTTAAGGTGGTTTTTTATGGAAAACCCCTAAAAGTGCTTCACATCACAGAAAGTCCAGCTTCATTTAAATAAGGTTTTTTTAAGCCACCACAAAAATAGTGTTTTTCGGAGGACCACCACAAATTTTACGGTTTTCATAAGAATATGCACCTTTAACAAAATGTCACCGAGACATAGTTTTCATTCATATAACAAATAAGAGCAGTAAAATGACATAAACGCCCATTATGACTTTTTTTTGGGGGGTGGGGGGGTGGGGAAGGATGTTTGGAGGAAATTAAAAAATTGCAAGGGAGTTAACTAAGTTATTGGAGGGCACTAAGGTATTTTATTGGGCCGAAAAAATATAATAAAAGATTGGTGAGTCCATTGTAAGGGTATTTTCAAGATTATAAACATATTACTAAAATGAATGTGGATGAAAAGTATAACTTGATGGTACTTTGTTATCAATACATTTTTTCATGGTGATTTTACAAAAACTAAAAAGTCTGTGATGGTTCTTTAAAAAATCACTATATTTTGCAGTTGCTTTTATGAAAACACTTTAACTGGTAGCAATAGATGAATGATCTGATTTTTATTTCTCTTTTTGATATTTTTTTATATATACCCTCCAATTTGATGATAATTTTAAAATTGCCCTCCAAATTATTATAATTCTGAATTTATCCCACAACTTGTTTTCTTTACTCAAATTTACCCTCACCTATTACGGTTAAAATTTGAACAGGTTTTATAGATAAATTATCTTTATGCCCTTTTTAAATTATTTTTGAATAAAAATAGCAAAATAAATAAAAACAAATCCATTATAATTCTTATACCCGAACCATTGAACTTCAATCTCAAACCCCGTCATTGAATAATAATAAAAAGGGAAAATCCTCTTTTAACCCAAAGTTTTACCCCCACTTATTTAAAAACCCACCCACTTTTCTAAACATCAATAAACCCATTTTACTCATATGACTTAGTTTTAAACCCAATGTCCATTATACCTCTCTATCTTTATACGGTATTTTCCCCAAAATTAAAAAACCCAATATTGCCCTTTCTCTCTTCTTCTTCTGATCATCGCTAACAGCAGGGCATCAATGGCGACGATGGCAAGAGAAAAGGGCGGGCTGCTCTCCCACTTCACCAACTCCACTACCTCCGACTAGTAATCAAAGAAGCACTTCGTCTCCACCCTCCTGTACCTCTCCTTGTCCCTCGACTCATAACAGACTCCTTCCAAATCGAAGGCTACGACATCCCCAAAAAAACCTAATCGTCTTCAATGCCTACGCAATGGCAAGGGACCCTAACACGTGGGAAGACCCCGAGGTTTTCAAGGCCGAGAGGTTCGAAGAGAGCTCGGTGGATTTCATGGGGACTAATTATGAGTTCATTCCGTTTGGAGCGGGGAGGAGGCTTTGTCCCGGGATTATGTTTGGGCTCGATGGAGATTGCGCTTGCCAACTTGCTTTATTATTTTGAATGGAGTTTGCCGGAGGGCATGAAGGAGTTGGACATGAGTGAGATTGGGGGTTAGGGGCTAGGAGGAAGTATGATTTGTGCTTGTGCCCTTCTACTTTTATTCCTTTGCCGGTGGATGTGTAGTTGAGTGCCGACGTTGCGTGTGTTGGTCTAGTGTGTGATATTGTTGACATATTGTAATGTGTTTGGTACATTTCAAGTGTCACCATATTAATTTCTCTTATTTGATGGAATGAAAAAAGGGATATAGTTATTTGGACCACAACGATTAGTGGTTATGCCATATTGCTGTTGGTTGATGAGGCAATAGAGGTGTTTGATGAAATGTCCAAGAGAAGTTTGGTTTTGTGGACCGTCATGATCTTAGCCCATCGGTATGCCTTCCTACGCTCTCCGGTTGCTCCTCACCATTTTCTATTATCGCCAACACTTAACATTATACACAGCTACCCCTCAATCAGAAACCATTCGTCAATGCACACTAACTTTTCAATCAAATACATGAGAGAATCCACCACTCTTGGCATTCGATCATATCTTCGCATTGTTGTCACATTGTAACCCAAACAATAAATCAACTACAGCCTGCAATATGATGTACCAAGTAGTATCTAATGTATCGTGTTGTATGAAATTTTCTATATTATGTATATATAGATGATTTGTGTGTATATTGTATCAAATGCACTATCCAATGTATAATGTTGTATCAAATTTTCTATTAGAAATTTATTAGTGTATCTAGTAGAAATGTATCTAGTAGAAATGTATACAACGTTTCGATAGTGGTGATTCGCCCCTGGGTTCACACGAGGCTGCAGTCCTCGGTGAAACCAAGAATGTCAAACCTGCCATGCACCACACCGTGCAATAACATGTTTCACCATCACAATTCTATCACTCTAGTAGAGTCAATGACAGGTGTAGGTACAAAAGCAAGTAAAAGATAATACAAGAGATACTGATGAAATGAAAGAGATCAAAATAATATTTCATCATCCAACATACAGAAATACAAAGTCAATGTCTGAAATGAATAAACTGGAGTTCTTAACAAGTCTCAGATGCAACAAGTCTGAGTAAAGAAAATAAGGCACATCGCCTTTACAACATCTAGAATAAAGTCCTCAAATGTCTAAACAAAGTTACAGTGGAGCTCCAAAATAAAACATATCTAAAAAATAGTCAGCTGAACACTAAAGTGTGTCGCCATCAACCTGCGACTCTCCGGGCTCCTGGCTCGTTACCTGAAAGGGGGAGGGACAACGAGCGTCAAAGCGCTAGCGAGCAACATCACAACCAACCCCAAGGGAAAGGGCTCGTTGTATACAGAAAATATAGTTATTACATAATAGTCAAAAATCATTACTCCTAGCAAATAATGGGTTTTAGTATTTAGGAAATTACAACACGAGCATAGGTACGTCGAGCGAAATAATCCAAACAAGGAAACCCTCATGTATATACCTTTTATCTCAAATTGTAAATCCCTAATTACCAAACCCGAAGTCTACTACATGAATAATAAACTAAAAGAAACAGCCCATCTCAATACTTAATCAAAAGTCACGCCGAAACCATATAAGTGTCAAAGATCAATATCACATAAGTGTCTTGTCCAGTCTAGGTAGCTATCATTGTCCAAATCATGTCATGTCCTGATTTAGATAAGTGTCATACTTATAGCTTAACAAATGTCCAGCGCGTGGTCTAATATGCGAGTGAACGTCCAACTCGTGGACTAAAAATAACCGTTGTCCATCGCATGGACCGGATGTGACCGTTGTCCAAAGCATGGACCGGATGTGACCGTTGTCTAACGTAGGGACCGGATGTGACCGTTGTCCAACGCATGGACCGGATGGTGATGCATATCCAGCACGAGGATTAAATAACAATGCATGTCCAACACGGGGACTAAGTAAAATGAATGTCCAACACGAGGACTGAAATGAATGAGTGTCCAACACGAGGACTAAAAAGTAATGAAAAAAAATAACCGCTACAATTTAATAACCGATAAACGAGGCAACTTCTCATATTCAAGAATGATAAATAGTGCCCTCAAACATATGAACACAGTCTATATATACACACACAGCAGGTGATTTAATAGAAACACAAATAAGACGAGAAAGACTTCGATGAGTCAACTCATGCTCAGTTATGAGTCTTACGAGTCGACTCAGCAGAAGACATATGATAACAGGAAATGACTTCGTGAGTCGACTCATGGTTAGTTATGAGTCGACTCATGACCTATGGGTCGACTCGTGATCTCTGACGAGTCGACTCAGCAGAAGCAAAAAGGCAATACAACTAGACCTCGTGAGTCGACTCATGACAGTCATGGGTCGACTCAACCTGATGAGCCGACTCGAGATGAGTCGTGAGTCGACTTACGGGCTGAAATCTGCATATATCACAACTGCAATCCGTCCATCTCGATCCATACTTCCACTATATTGATCTACACCTCCCTAACTATCAATTTTAAACTATGAGGCAGTGAAAGAAATCATACATAGCATGAGAAAAGATTACTTGCATGTTAAACCTAACTTTTAACCCCTAATTATGAAAGAGAGCATTCAATCTAAATAAAACTCATATTTTCATTTCTTTAAATAAATTCCCAGATCTGGATTTTCATTAAAAACTCGTTGGTGGGAGTTTAAAAATCTAAAACATATGATCTTTAGCATTTACACTAAAAAGAACACCGTTTTATATTTGAAAATATGTCTTAGGCTCAATAAAACTCATGAAAAACGTTTATAAATTCATAAAAGCATGGGAGAGAGATTGGGCGAGATGTTACTCGCCTCAGATGTGATGAAGAACGATTCCCTTCGCTGAAATCCAAAAGAAACTGCCGAACAATCCTTTGAAACGTCCCAAAATCACCAAGAACACCTAGGGTTTGAGAGAGGAGAGAGGGGGACTAGGGTTTCTGGGGAGAACTGATGAAATGAAGTGTTTTCGGATAGAGGAGCATATATATAAACAGTTAAAACCCGACCCGAAACCCAAACAAACCCGACCCAGAAAAACCAGAAAACCCTCGATGAGTCGACTCATGACAGTCATCGGTCGACTCATGACTCATGGGTCGACTCATAATATAATGAGTCGACTCAGCAGAGACTTATGACAATGGGAGATGATATCATGAGTCGACTCATGATAGTCATGGGTCGACTCATGAGCTGAGAACTGAGTTTCTTCGACACTGATGCTTATGATTTGCAAGTTTGCAAACTCAACCTCATAACTGATGCACATATACATCCTCATAAACTCAAAAAAAGCTAGATTTCATGAGCAACCATATCATAAAGATATTTATCATCAATAAATATTATTTCTCACTAATAGTGACATATATAAATTATCAAAATCTACGGGGTCTTACATTCTTCCCCCCTTAAAGGAATTTCGTCCTCGAAATTCAGAAATCATATCTAACTCATAAGATACTTGAAAAGCACAACAAGGGTTTACTCCAACCCGCACATATACACATTTCATAATACTAAATGCTAGTTAGTACATAGCGATATTCATACTTAACAATCTAAAATGATAATATTCTTACCTAATCCCTAATCTAACGGAACTAGTACGTCGGGCGAAAAATCCAAACAAGGAACCCCCCATGTATATACCGTGTGTTCCGAAAGATTAAGAATTAAGTGAAAATACCCTCATTCTAGTGTTAAGTAATAGTATCAATATATATATATATATAAATATACACGTAAGAAGTCATATCATAAATACTTAAATTAGTTTTACCTGCTCGAACAAGTGTGGGTAGTCGCGTCGCATGTCCTCCTCGCGCTCCCAAGAAGCTTCCTCAACTCCACTTTGGTTCCATTGAACTACCACCAATGGAATTACCTTGTTCCTGAGTCTCTTATCTTCTCTAGCAGAAAATAGGTTATCCCGAAGCTCAATCTTCGGTGCATCTAACACTCGTTGCCGCTCCTCATCATGCAAGTGCTTCTTGAGCATAGAAATATGAAATACATTGTATACTAGACATAGAAGCTGGAAGATCTAGTCTGTATGACTCAGCTCCAATACGCTCCAAAATCCGGAAAGGTCCAATGTATCTCGGTGCAAGCTTTCCTCCCCTCTCAAATTGTTGTACGCCTTTCATAGGCGATACCTTCAGCATAACCAAATCCCCAATCTGCAACTCGAGGGGGCTTCGCCTCTTATCTGCATAACTCTTCTGCCGACTCTGAGCGGCTAGAATCCGCTCCCTGATCAACGCTACTTTCTCAGTAATATGTCTCATAAGCGCTGGTGAAAGTATTAAACCTTTCTCCGGCTCTACCCAACATATAATCGATTTTGCAATGTCTCCCGCACGTTGCTTCATACAAGGTCATACCGATTGTCGCTTGATAATGGATGTCCTTGACGGACTTCATCAGTTGAATATGATCCTTCCAGCTACCTTGAAAGCTAACGACATAAATCCGCAACCTGTCTTCAAATATCTAATTTACTCTTTCCGTGTGACCATCTGTCGGTGAATAAAATACATTACATAAAGATAAATCTGTTACTCAAAAGAAATCATGTAAACCTTTCCAAAAATACAGAGTGAATACTAAAATCTAAATCTGACGCTATCGTATCTAGGACTCCATGAAGTCTAATAGTCTCTTGAATGAGTATCCTTACATACGCCTCAGCTGTATAGTTAGTCCTTGCTGTAATAAAATGTATTGACTTCATCAGTTTATCCACTATCACCCAAATTGAATCATTCTCTTTCTCTTATTTCAACAATCCCTACGATAAAATCCATCTAACTGTTCGTCCACTCTACTCAGAAATGGTTAAAGGCTGACGTGATCCTGCTGGTCTTTGATGTTCCGCCTTTACTTATTGACATGTAAGATACTTAGCTACATAAATTTGAAATCTTCCTACGCATATCACTTCATCAAAAAGTGTCTCTTTAAGCCCTTGCACATCTTAGGGGTCCTTGAATGTACTGATTCGCGAATTCGTAGTCTTTGGTAAACTCAATTCACCTCCTTTGTCTCTGGTTGATTTCCTTCTGGGAAAAGATACTTCAGATTTTAATGGTCTGTGAATAATTTATATTGTACTTCATATAAGTAAAGTCTCCATGATTTCAATGCAAATACCACTGCTGCTAACTCCCAGTCTTAAGTGGAAATAGGTCTGTTCATGTACTCTTAATTGCTACGAGACATATGATACTACTCTCTGAGTCTACATCAAAACGTCTTCTAATTCTGCCAATGATGTATTTATGAATACGACGAATATCCTTTCGCTGCTCGGGATAGTCAAAACCGGCGTTGTAGTCAATTTAGTCTTCAAAATATCAAAGGCCTTCTGGAACTCCATGCTCCATATGAACTGTACACCCTTCTTCGTAAGGTGCGTAATAGGCATCGCAATCTTCGAGAAGTCCTGAATGAAATTCCTATATTATCCAGCTAATACTAAAAAGCTGCGAATCTCTGACACCGTCTTCGGTGGCTCCCAATCAAGAACTGCCGTGACCTTAGCCGGGTCCACTGCTATGCCCTCTCTACTAATGACGTGGCCAAGGAATCTGACTTCTGAAAGCCAAAACTCGAATTTGCTGAACTTGGTATACAACTGATACTCCTGAAGAGTCCTCAATGCTATCCGTAGATGCTCCTCGTGATCCGCCTCCGACCTCGAGTAAATGAGTATATCTTCGATGAAGACGATCACAAACTGATCCAAGAAGGGACGGAAAACCCGGTTTATCAAGTCCATGAGTACCACGGGTGCATTGGTCAATCCAAATGGCATGACTAAGAACTCTAAAGAACTATATCGAGTAAGAAAGGCGGTCTTGGGAATATCAATCTCCCTAACCCGCAACTGATGATAGCCAGAACGAAGATCAATCTTCGAGAAACACTGCGCACCCTGCAACTGGTCAAACAAGTCATCAATCCTAGGTAGTGGGTACCTATTCCGGATAGTGACCTTGTTCAACTCTCTATAATCTATGCATAATCTCATACTACCATCCTTCTTCTTCACGAAGAGGACCGGCGCGCCCCACGGAATGACTCCGACGAATAAAACCCTGAGCTAATAACTCGTCCAACTGGGTCTGAAGCTCCCTCATCTCAGCTGGTGCCATACGATAGGGTGCGTGGGATATCGGGGCTGTGTTTGGCTGCAACTCAATACAAAACTCCACCTCTCTCACTGGAGGTAATCCAGGTATGTCCTGAAAGACATCCTGATACTCTGAGACAACTCTAGTCTCCAATAACTCAGCACCCTGATCCCGTCGCATCACCTCCTCGATGTACGCCAGAAATGACTCCGCAAGTCGGTTGCCCTGAGAGGCGGCTACAATTATCTCGGACCCGTCGGACGCTCGCAACTTGACTGTCTTCGCAATACAGTCAATGCTAACATGGTAGGAAGATAACCAATCCATACCAAGGATGACACCGAACTCGGACATACGCAACACTATCAAATCGACTATGAACTTTGACTCGTCTAAACTGACGGTACACCTCCTACAAACGCTCTCCAGAAGCGATACGTCTCCTAAAGGGGTGGAAACAGATAAAAGGGGTGTCTAGAGGCTGAGCTACAAGCTGGAGTCTAGCCATAAATGCATGCGATATGAAGGAATGCGACGATTCCGAATCGAAAAGAATACGGGTGGAAAAAGGGATTCACAAAGAACGTACCCTCATCATGCGGAACTACTGCATATACTCTGCCGGTGGATGAAAACTGCTTTGCTGCTGGTGTTGGAGAATATGGGACAATCTGCCCCTGGGGAACCTCCTGAACTGCTAGAGCCTGCCCCTTAGTCTTCTGTTGCTGCTGAGTTGGACCATTTCCCTTCTGAGCTCTTGTTGGTGCACTGCGGCACTCTAATGCCTTGTGTCCGACCTTGCGACAGTTAAAACAAGATCCCCGGAACTTGTGCTGCTGACTTGCTCTCTGATCCTGTTGAGATCCCTTCTTATGAGGGCTCTGTTGATGCTGTTGGGATCCAATCAAGGGTCTCTTGTTCTTGCCCTTGTCTCCGGCGTGCCCTCTCTTAGCACTCCCTTCCTCGTCCTTCTGGAACTTAGCTGTCCCATTTTCTTGAGAAATGGCGGTTTCAGCTACTGGTGGTGGTGGTGTAATGTGATTCGCCACAAGCTCCTCGATTGCTGCTATCCTAGCGACTAGGGGAGCTATAAGATCTATCAGGTACTGGGGAGCCTGCTGCTGCTCAGGTGGAGTTTGCTGTGATTCAGCCTATCCAGATATCTGAGTACGTGACATATCATATTCTGACATCTCTGCTCAAAAGAAAATAAGGGTTTAGGAGTCAAAATAGACCTCTATAAATAGCGTATCACAATACAATTTTCACAACATATAGTATTTGCACAAATACTTTAAACTTATACAAAAATAGTTGTCATAAAATTTCCTCAAATTTTGAGGTATACGCATAAGTCGTCCTCACTCATACTAGGAAATCCTTACGGACTCTATACATGAATCCTAGGAAACTCTATCCTAGCTCCACGACTCGACACAGGATGATACTAAGGATACTGGAACTAGAGCTCTGATACTAACTGTGACGCCCCTGGGTTCACACAAGGCTGCAGTCCAAGGTGAAACCAAGAATGTCAAACCTGCCATGCACCACACCGTGCAATAACATATTTCACCATCACAATTCTATCACTCTAGTAGAGTCAATGACAGGTGTAGGTACAAAAGTAAGTAAAAGATAATACAAGAAGGGCTGATGAAATGATAGTGATCAAATAAATATCTCATCATCCAACAAATGGAAATACATAGTCAATGTCTGAATAAATAAACTGGAGTAGTCACAAGTCTCAAATACAAATATCTGACAAGAATAAATAAGGCACTCCGCCTTTACAAATTCTAGAATAATACCCTCAAATGTCTAACCACACTACAGTGGAGCCCAAAGAAAATAATACATAGCTAGAAAGTAAAGCTGAACACTAAAGTGGTCCGCTATCAACCTGCGACTCTCCGTGCTCCTGGCTCGTGACCTGAAAGGGGAAGGGACAACGAGCGTCAAAGCGCTAGCGAGTAACATCACAACCAACCCCAAGGGAAGAGGGCTCGTTGTATATGAAAGTACAGATAATATATAATAGATCTAAAATCATTGGTCTTACAAAAGAGGGTTTTAGTATTTAGAAATTTTACATCACGAGAATAGGTACGCGAGCGAAATAATCCAAACAAGGAAACCCTCATGTATATACCTTATATCTCAAATTGTAAATCTCTAAATGCCAAACCCAAAGTCTATTACATAAATGAATAAATTATGGAAAGAGTGTCCAACACGAGGACTAAACAGAAATGCATGTCCAACACGAGGACTGGGTGAAATGAATGTCCAACACGAGGACTAAGTAAAGTGGATGTCCAACACGAGGACTAAATGAAAAGAATGTCCAACACGAGGACTAATCAGTAATGCATGTCCAACACGAGGACTGGGTAAGA
>NC_033799.1:18337661-18341533 GCF_001876935.1 Asparagus officinalis | reverse complement strand
AGTCGACTCAGCAGAAGTAAAAAGGCAACACAACTAGACTTCGTGAGTCGACTCATGATAGTCATGGGGTCGACTCAACCTGATGAGTCGACTCGTGATGAGTCGTGAGTCGACTTACGGGCTAAAATCTACATGTATCACAACTGCAACTCGTCCATCTCGATCCATACTTCCACTATACTGATCTACGCCTCCTTAACTATCAATTCTAAACTATGAGGCAGTGAAAGAATTCGTACATGGCATGAGAAAAGATTACTTGCATGTTAAACCTAACTTTTAAACCCCTAATTATGAAAGAGAGCATTCAGTCAAAATAAAACTCATATTTTCATTTCTTTAAATAAATTTCCAGATCTGGGTTTTCATCAAAAACTTGTTGGTGGGGATTTAAAATCCGAAATACATGATTTCTAGCATTAACCCTAACAAGGATATTGACTTATACTTGAAAATAAGTCTTAGGCTCAATAAAACTTATGGAAAACAGTTATAAACTATTAAAAACATAGGAGAAGGGTTGGGCGAGATGTTACTCGCCTTAGAAGTGATGATGAACAATCCCCTTCGCTGCAATCCAAAAGAAACTGCCGAACAATCCTTTGAAACGTCCCAAAATCACCAATAACACCTAGGGTTTGAGAGAGGAGAGAGGGGGACTAGGGTTTCTGGGGAGAACTGATGAAAAATGAAGTGTTTTCGGATAGAGGAGCATATATATAAACAGTTAAAACCCGACCCGAAACCCAAACAAACCCGACCCAGAAAAACCCCGATGAGTCGACTCATGACAGTCATGGGTCGACTCATGACTCATGGGTCGACTCATAATATAATGAGTCGACTCAGTAGAGACTTATGACAATGGGAGATGATATCATGAGTCGACTCATGATAGTCATGGGTCGACTCATGAGCTGAGAACTGAGTTTCTTCGACACTGATGCTTATGATTTGCAAGTTTGAAAACTCAACCTCATAACTGATGTATATATACATTCTCATAAACTCAAAAATGCTCGATTTCATGAGCAACCATATCATAAAGATATTTATCATCAATAAATATTATTTCTCACTAATAGTGACATATATAAATTATCAAAATCTACGGGGTCTTACATTATTTTCATTCAATGTTATGTGCTTGAGTTTAGTGGTTGATAGATATGAATATCTATAATGAATTGATGCACTGATTGAACTGAAGAAGTTTTGATGGTAGGTTGTGATAACTATAGCCTATTGGGCCATATTATGCAAGTGATAATTGTATGAGATGGCAGTGGAAGAACTTGATAAGCACTGAGCAAGTTGTATTGGCTACTCAGTTTGTGTATATTAATCAGTTTTTTTCGGAGCAATGTAAACACTCGATGACCTATTATGTGTTGCATGACCAATTATCCACCTCGACGATGGGTCCTCGCTTAATTTTCCAGCTTTTGACAAAGTATAGCATTTTATGGAAAAGTATAGCTGCTTATTGATAAAGTATAGTACCTTATGATAAAGTATATCACCTTATGGCAATAGTATAACACCTTATCGATAAAGTATAGCACATTATGGTCTCTGAAAATTTAGCAACTTATTGCGTTGCGATAAACCAAATTATTTTTTTAGGGCTATGCAAACAAGTGATGACCTAAGTTATGTGTCGCGTGACCAATTATCCACCTCGATGAGGGGTTGTCGCATAATTTTCTAGCTTTTGGTAAAGTATAACACTTTATGGGAAAGTATAGTAGCTTATTGACACTACTAGAAACATGACCTTTAGCGACAGACAAATCCGTCGCTAAAAGTCAAAATCCGTCGCTAAAACTTTTAGCGACGGAAAAAATAAAATTCTGTTGCCAAAATAACGTCCGTACATTGAGGGTAGCTAAAATCACTTTTAGCGACAGATTTTCCGTCGCTAAAAGTCAGCGACGAAAAATTAGCAACGAAAAATCTGTCGTTCTATTTTTTTCAAAAAAGAAAAAAAATATATTTCCATCGCTAAAAGTAACATTAGCGACGGATTTTCTGTCGCTAAAAGGGTCTATAGCGACGGAAAATCCATGGCTAAATATTTCTAATATTTTTTTAAAAAATATTTTGAAAATTAAAAAAATCTATACAATAATATAATAAATTTAAAACCTGTTCAATCAGCAGTATAATATTCATTCTCACACATATGTAACACATATATTTTAATAAAAATATCCTAAGATAATTAAAATTGTTTATACAACACACACCATGATAAATATTGTTTATACAGCACACACTCATTGTTTTCAAAGGTAAAAAAACAAATCAGTCCTCCTGATCATCATCATCATCATCATCATCCTCATCACCAGCTCCACCTTGTCTAGAAGTCCAGGCCTGCAAATATAAATCAAACGTTAACAACATGGCATGACATGTAAGTATAACAATAAGAGAGTATCATGACTATTCTTAAGTATTATATGTTTCGGAGAGAGTATCATGGCATATTCTTATGTATTATACGCACGCACATATTCTTATGTAAAGATAGAAAAACTGAACAACAAATGGTTAATGCTCATTTCCTAACACACCACGCCGATATCAACCCCTAACTAATATACTAAATGTTTTGATACTGCTGCGTATCAGCATAGCACCATAAACCCTACAGAGTAAAAAAAAGACATTCAACGAGTGCCTACTCCATTCTATACCCCGCCTAGCTCAATTACTTAACTAACAAGTTCCATCCAACACTTAATTAATATGCATAAAAAAACCCATCCAACACTTAACAGTATCATAATGATATCTAACATAGCAAAAAATTAACAAGCAAAAGAGAATAACGATGTAAAATACCTTTTCACCACTATCATTACCAACCACCCGAATCTCAAGTCCAACACAAGCAGCTTCAGGTGCAAGAGGAATTTCCTCATATTTCAGGAATTTAATTGGTTTAGGATCATAACAAAAGAAACCAAAGTGTTGCTTTTAACCCAATTATTTTACATGCATTTCCTCCCTCGATCACTTAAAACTTGAAACCTAGAGAATTAGTATTGCTTTTAACCACTGGCAACATTGCCGCAGAAATCAAAATCAAATGAAAGCACCAACAACAGAACGTTCAATCATCCTTAAAATAGACATCAACAACAAGTCTGAGATCGTCTCGGAATTAAACAAAATCCATTCTACCCAACGAAACTAACATGATATCTCAAAATTACTTCCATTTTTCTTTTTAAAAAAAAATTCCTGCTAGATTGAGAGAAGGAAATGACCTAGTCGCCCTCTCAAAAACTCAGCTTGGTGCGGCGCCAGTGCCTCCGCTTCGCGTTGTACCTGACAAATTACAACAAAGACCAGAAGCAAGCGATCAAAACTTGCACCAAAATAAAAAAATAAAAAAATAAAGAAAAAAAGAGGCCGAGCGATGGAGAGCTGAGACCTGATCGTGTTATCGGTCTGCATGCGGATCCAATGGGGAATGGGCCTGTTCTGCCTCATCTTCTTCGCCAGCTTCTTCTTGATCACGAACGACTTGTGCGAAGGCTGCAGCAAAATCAAAAAAGGATGAGAAACCCTGATTCGCAAAATTAGGGAAGAAGTGAGATCGAGGGAGGTCTACCATTTTCGCTGTCAGACGATGGAGGCGGCGGGAACCCAAAAACCCCACCAAGCTCAAGCTCCTCCTAACCCTCCGGCGAGCCTCGACGGTGCCAACATCGCCGAAGAAATCGTCGATAAGGGATCCGAGGAGGGATTTGAGGAGGAAGGAGGAGATGAGAGGGAGGGAAGCGGAGGGGAGAGGGTGGGGGAGGAGAGGGGAGAGAGAGAGGTGGAGAGAGAGGGGGCGGCAGGTCGGCGGGTTGGCG
>NC_033799.1:18303122-18337641 GCF_001876935.1 Asparagus officinalis | reverse complement strand
GGGGGGGGGGGTAGGGGGAGGGGAAATGAGGAGAGAGGGGGAAATGAGAGAGGGGTTTGGGGGAAAATCCCTCTCTCGGGCGCGGGCTGCCTAAATTTTTTGGGCACGCCCGCGCCTAATTTTTTTTCTAATTGTTGGGTTTTAGCGATGGAATTTCCGTCGTTAAAACAACTTTTAGCGATGGAAATTCCGTCGCTAAAAGAGGTTTTAGCGACGGAATTTTCTGACAAAAAATTAATGGCGACGAAAATTTTCCATCGCCAATAGTGGAATTTTCGTCTGCAAAACTTTTTTGCCGACGGAAAAATAGCAACGGAAAATTCTGTCGCTATAACATGACTTATAGCGACGGAATTTTTCGTCGCTAAAGTATCGTCGGTAATAGTTCATTTTCTAGCAGTGTGATAAATTATAGCACCTTATGGCAAAGTATAACACCTTATGGAAATAGTATAGCACCTTATCGATAAAGTATAGCACATTATGGTCTCTGAAAATTTAGCAACTTATTGCGTTACGAGAAACCAAATCAGTTTTTTTAGGGCTATGCAAACAAGCGATGACCTAAGTTATGTGTCGCGTGACCAATTATTCACCTCGACGAGGGGTCGTCGCTTAATTTTTCAGCTTTTGGTAAAGTATAGCACTTTATGAGAAAGTATAGCAGCTTATTGATAAAGTATAGCACCTTATGGCAAAGTATACCACCTTATGGAAATAGTATAGTACCTTATCGATAAAGTATAGCACCTTATGATCTCTGGAAATTTAGCAACTTATTGCGTTGCGATAAACCAAATCGGTTTTTTTAGAGCCATGCAAACAAGCGATGACCTAAATTATGTGTCGCGTGACCAATTATCCACCTCGACGAGGGGTCCTCGTTCAATTTTTCAGATTTTGGCAAAGTATAGCACTTTATGGGAAAGTATAGCAGCTTATTGATAAAGTATAGCACATTATGGCAAAGTATACCACCTTATGGTAATAGTATAGCACCTTATCGATAAAGTATAGCACCTTATGATCTCTAGAAATTCAACAACTTATTGCGTTGTGATAAACCAAACCAGCTTTTTTTAGGGTCATGTAAACACTCGATGACCTAGGTTATGTGTCGCGTGACCAATTATCCACCTTGACGAGAGGTCCTCGCTTAATTTTCCAGCTTTTGGAAAAGTATAGCACTTTATGGGAAAGCATAGCAGCTTATTGATAAAGTATAGTACCTTATGACAAAGTATAGCACCTTATGGCAATAGTATAGCACATTATCCATAAAGTATAGCACCTTATGGTCTCTGGAAATTCAACAACTTATTACGTTGCGATAAACCAAATTAGTTTTTTTCGGAGCATTGTAAACACTCGATGACCTATTATGTGTTGCGTGACCAATTATCCACCTCGACGATGGGTCCTCGCTTAATTTTCTAGCTTTTGATAAAGTATAGCACTTTATGAGAAAGTATAGCGGCTTATTGATAAAGTATAGCACCTTATGGCAAAATATAGCACCTTATAGCAATAGTATAGCACCTTATCAATAAAGTATAGCACATTATGGTCTCTAAAAATTCAGGAACTTATTACGTTGCGATAAACCAAATCAGTTTTTAGGGCCATACAAACACTCGATGACCTACGTTATGTGTCGCGTGACCAATTATCCACCTCAAAGAGGGGTCCTCGCTTAATTTTCCAGCTTTTGGTAAAGTATAGCATTTTATGGGAAAGTATAGCAGCTTGTTGATAAAATATAGCACCTTATGACAAAGTATAGTGTTAAACCCTAGAGGGAGGGTTGATTAGGGTCTTATGCTAATCTAATCCGATTTAAATGCCAATTAAAAATAATTAACAAGTTATCCTAGCAAGTATGAAATAACACAAGATATGTGAGCTAGGATAAGCAATGTAAACAATGAGATATATCCTATATGATGAATTATATATATATATATATATATATATATATATGCAAGGATATATAAACTAACACAAGGGGTAAACAATCTAAATAGGATAGTGGATGAAATGAATGAGCAATGCACAATTGGCGATATAAGATGAATGCAAAAATAAATACACCAAAGACAAACTCAAACAAGCAATATGATCACGGAGTTCGGACCTTCCGTCCTACGTCTCCGCTCCCCACTCCCGGGGAGAAATCCACTAACACAATCCGGTTTGGAAGCCGGAACTTCTTCTACACACTCGGTTTTCTAGCTAACCGAAAACTCTACAACTCACACTCTTGCAATCACACTCTACACCCACTAAGTGTTGGACCTAGCCGTGTCTCCCTCAAGTGCTCGGTTACAACCTCTCCCTAGGCACGTCAACCGACGCCACTCCTCTTGGGACGATCCCCGACTCTCACCACACACTCCTCACTCGGTGTACAAGAGTATTACAAAGTGATTTAACAATTAAGCACAATATAGCAAATGATTGTTCTCTCTAACAAGGTGAGAACTCAATTAGGCTCAACTCAATGTCACACTATCCCACAACCCAATTATATAATGTATGCAAATACAATAAGCTCAATGGTTGTGTGTGCAAACAAAGAGTAAATCAAATCAAACTAAACTCAATATAAAACTAGCTTTAATAGAAATGATAATCAACAAATAATTATAAATAAAAGCTAGACTTGAGTTTAGGAAAACTTCTCTAGATCAAGATGGAGAGATGGAGATATGAAGCCCAAACAAGAAGATGATCTCCTCCACTTGTGAAAATAATCTTCAAACCAAACAAACACTAAAACTCACTTAAACCCTTGTTTAAAACTCTTTAAACTTGTTTAAAACATTTCTTGAGTTACCTTAGAGGTATGAGGGCATGGGGTATATATAGGCTCATGAAACAACCCCAAAAACCAATAAAAACACCCCCAAAACATTAAAATAAACAAAAAACAGAACTAGCTGTTACTGTAGCAACGGTCGGATGCTACAGTACTTCGGTCGACCGGTACGGTCGACCGGATTACTGTAGCAGTGCGCAGCTCTTTCGGTCGACCGGACCGGTCGACCGACAGACTCTCTGTCGCATGGTAAGAAATGAACAAATGATCGGTCGACCGGTACGGTCGACCGGAAACTGATATTCCAGGTTCTGAAAACTGTTTATCTGATTTTAAAACGCTGTTTAAAAATATCAAATAAATTCCAAAAAATGTAAAACTTTGGGGAATGATTTTAGACATGATAATAAACATGCTACAATGACTGGTTTCGAAAAAGGACTTCCCAAATGAAAAATATCATCATTTTACAAAATAGTCCAAAACATGAAAATATGATATACTTGAATTTTGATGTTTTGACATAAACCAACTTTTGAAACTTTGTAAAATGTTTTTATAGACTTAGTAAAACATGTATAAACTGATATTGAAGTCTATAAACTAATAAAACAATATTTTCACAAAATAGCATATTCTATGTAATGTTTTCAAAAACACAATAGAAAATATGAAATATATAATTTCATATATATAATCATAAAAACTCAAAACACATGTATGTATGTATATATAACTATATATATATGCATAGAAACCAAAACTTATATATATATATATATATATATAACTATATATATACGAAGAAACCAATAAAATGTGTGTGTATAGATATTGAGCTTAACGTATTAAACACACATAATATAAACCCTAAACTAAATTATCCAAGCTAGATCTTGATCTTCAATAAGCTCTTCTAGGTAATCTCTCGGATGAATAAACTTGCGGATGAAGCTAGAACTTGGATCTTCAATTTGAATTGCATAGGCTTCAACCTGACATTCCGCCAACCTCCATTGGATATCATCGTTGAAGCTCTATTCCATCCATCCTCCAACAACGTTGTTTGTCTACAATAAATACGAAAACACAAATACTAGACAAATAATATTAATGGTAAATTGTTTGTTAAACATCATCAAAACAAGAAGGCCAACAATCTCCCCCTTTTTGATGATGATAAACAATTTACAAAAAGGATATATGCATGAAAGGAAATGAACATACAATGTATAATATATCATGCATATAAACAAACAAGATAGATATACTCACAATATTTCTCCCCCTTTGACAACATCAAAAAGGGGACAAAAGAATAAGAGAGCGAAAGCTCCCCCTATCAATAAGCATAGGTGAGTATAAAACATAAAAGGATATAGGGATTGCTCCCCCTATCAAAATGCCATATGGAATATATGCAATGAATATCATGGCAAACATATGTGAGCAAGCATAAATGAGAAATATGCTAAACACCACTCACATACAAAAAGACAGTGAGAACACATATAAAATGTCAATATGAAAAAGAAGTGTCTCAAAAATACAAGCCTAAAACCATGTATAAAAAATAGATTTATGAAATCAAAAGAGAGAAAACATGAGAATCATGCAAAAAGAGTTTTCGAATGAAAATAAATCAACCAAATGAATTCATAAATCAACTATTTAAACCAAAAATGATGTTTGATCAAAAAAAAAAATCTTTTGTAAGACTTGATCAAACCACTCATAGAATACATTATAAAGCACGAATAGATGATCCATTAGCACAAACACATAAATATCATCATATAAGTGAATTATAATGAATTCAAAAGCAACAAATCAAAACACAATTTTTAAGAGAGGCAACAATTATATCAAGCTCTTGAGCTAAACACCCAATAAACCCGGAGGGTTATATAAATGCAAACCTCTCATTAAAGCAAAACCAATGATCATGAAAACAAAAGAATTTAGCCAATAAAAGGAATTGTTTTCATAAAAGTTTAAAATACATTTTTCAAAACCAAGAAAGAGAAAAATAAAAACACTAAAATTCTTGGTTTAAAAATTATTTTGGCACCCAAACATTCTTGGTGCTGGATTGTTTAGGGACATGACCCCTATCATCAAAGCTCAAAGTCCTAGGGTTATGAACCCTCTTGGACATATATGGTGCACGGGATCGGTCATAGCAATAATTACTCAAATGACCCTTCCGATTGCAATATGTACAATGGAAAGGAAGCATTTGCTTATGTTGACCATTAAAAGGTGCACGTGGAACATTTGCAAATAAAGATGGTCTTTTAAGATTATTTTGCAAATGAGAAACATTTTGAAACAATGTTAGTCTACTTGAAATATTTTGCGATTTAGAAACTTTTCGCAAATCAAAACAAAACTTAGATAAGTGACCAACTCTACCACAAAAATCACAATGATACACATTAGCATGCTTATGATGAACAATGGGTGCATGTGTGTGTACATGTGATGAAGAAGAAGCCTTATGAGATGCACAAGAAGAATTAATATTCTTATGTTTTTGTGCATCATAGCAAAATTTAGCTAAATGGCCTTTACGACCACAAATGGAGCACTTATAAGTTTTACTATACAAGTGTGCAAAGTGTACGGGTTTAGAAGTTGTAGTACTAGACTTTGCACCCAAGTCCATAAGTTTCTTATTATCTACAATGCATGTTTTAAGGGTTGAATCTAAAGATGATATTCGGTTTTTCACAAGATTCAATTCATCATTATGCATACAAGCATTGGAAATAGAAGTAGATGAAACATGATCATTTCTAAAAGAATTAAACTTATTTCTAATAGTTTCTACTTCTATCATGGCATTATTATTAGCATGAGTTAAGCTAGCAATAGATGAAGACATGTTATTATTTTCCAAACTTAATAACTCATTGTTTTCTTTTAAAATAGCATTCTCTTTAACAACAATATCAAGTTTGGAAGCTAGCGACTCATGATCGCACTAGATAAATCATTATCGGGTTCGAACTCGCAAACCTCACTAGGGCTATCGCCTAGTGGCCGTGTGCATGTTGCTCCATATGAACTTGAAGTTAGATCCTCCAAAGCTTGTTGGATCGCCTCCAAGTCCCCTTGATGTGCTTCTATAAATTTCCAAACTTTGTAAGCACATCTAAATGAACAAACTTGTTAGACATAGATGAATTAAAAGCATTTTGCAAATATTCTAACAAAATATTGTTCATTGTAAACATACGATGATCATTCTTATTCCACTTGGATTTCTCCAAAATGGGCACAATATAAGCATCATCTATAATTTCCCATAAATCAAAGTGTTTAGATTGAACAAAAAATTTAAATCTAACACACCATTGGGCATAGGGGAAATTATCTAATCTAGGAGCAATATTGATGGCATAACCTAAACCATGCATGTCCATAATATAAAAGGCAAGCAAGATACAATTAAAGCTCAAAAATAGATTAGCACAATAAGCTAACTCGGATCTTTAACTCAAGGCGATTAGACCTTAAATCAAAGAGCATCAAGCTCTGATACCAATTGTTAAACCCTAGAGGGGCGGTGATTAGGGTCTTATGCTAATCTAATCCGATTTAAATGCCAATTAAAAATAATTAACAAGTTATCCTAGCAAGTATGAAATACCACAAGATATGTGAGCTAGGATAAGCAATGTAAACAATGAGATATATCCTATATGATAAAATATATGCAAGGATATATAAACAACACAAGGGTAAACAAAAAGAACTAGATAGTGGATGAAATAAAAGAGCAATGCACAATTGACGATATAAGATAAATGCAAAAGGAAATGCGCCAAACAAGCAATATGATCACGGAGTTCGGCCCTTCCATCCTACGTCTCCGCTCCCCACTCCCGGGGAGAAATCCACTAACACAATCCGGTTTAGAAGCCGGAACTTCTTCTACACACTCGGTTTTCTAGCTAACCGAAAACTCTACAACACACACTCTTGCAATCCCACTCTACACCCACTAAGTGTTGGACCTAGCCGTGTCTCCCTCAAGTGCTCGGTTACAACCTCTCCCTAGGCACGTCAACCGACGCCACTCCTCTTGGGACGATCCCCGACTCTCACCACACACTCCTCACTCGGTGTACAAGTGTATTACAAAGTGAATCTCACAATAAGGCTCAATACAATAATTGATTGTTCTCAATTATGGATGAGAACACAATGAAAGCACAACTCAAGGTTACAATCTCTCACCACCCAACTATACTATGTATGAAAGATACAAAAGCTCAATGTGGGTGTGTGTAACAATGAGTAATATAAAATCAAATCTAAACTCAATATAAAACTAGCTTTAATAGAAATGATAATCAACAAATAATTATAAATAAAAGCTAGACTTGAGTTTAGGAAAACTTCTCTATAAACTGACCAAAGAAGAGGATGAAGAGGATGAGAATAATCCATCAATCTGCAGTGAAACTTCCTCCTTTTAAACTAGAAACCTGTCAATCTTTTAAACAACAATAAACCCCTGAACCCCTTGTTAAAAAACTTTGTTTAAAACTCTTCTTAATTGAATTGAAAAGAGATCAGCAATTGGGCTATTTATACTCACTCAAGATCTCAACAAAAAAACCACCAATAACAGTAACAAAAAGTGAACAAAACAGCCCAGCAAACAGACTCAGCAAATAGCCCGTTGAAAAAAGCAACGGTCATATAGTCGGTCGATCGGAAATTTCGATCGGTCGAGCCGTTAACTCAGAGAGCCAAAAATACGAAGAATCAGCCTGGACCATCGTCGGTCGAACGGGTGCGTTCGAGCTGATGGAGCTTTCGAGTCGACCGGGCCTGATGTCGACGAGCCAACTCTCTGTCGCATGTGAGAAAGAACAAAATTGAAATCGCCCTCGACACCCGTTACGGACCGGAAACTGATATCCACGAGGTTCTGGAAAACCTGTTTATTATCTGATTTTAAAACGTGTTTAAAAATGATCAAAAAATTCCAAAAAATGTAAAACTTTCGCGGGAATTCGATTTTAGACATTCGACTAATAAATATGCCTACAATGACTGGTTATCAAAAAGAGGACTTGCCAATGAAAAATAATCATCATTTAGCAAAATAGTTCCAAAAACACGAAAATGTAAACCATGTGATTTTTGACATTTTGGCTAAACGCAACTCTTGAAACTTTACAAAATGATATTATAGAGCTTAGTAACAACATGCTATGTAACTAATATTGAGATCTATAAACTAATAAACAATATTTTTCACAAAATATGCATCATTCTAATGCTAATGTTTTCAAAACACACATAGAAAATATAAATATATGAATTTCATATATATAATCATAAAATAACTGCAAAACACATGTATTGTATATATATAAAACTATATATATATGCATAGAAACCAAAACTTATATATATATATATATATATATATATATACGAAGAAACCAATAAAATGTGTGTGTATAGATATTGAGCTTAACGTATTAAACACACATAATATAAACCCTAAACTAAATTACCCAAGCTAGATCTTGATCTTCAATAAGCTCTTCTAGGTAATCTCTCGGATGAAGCTTTAACTTGGATCTTGAACTTTGAATAGCAAGACTTCACCGACATTCCGCCAACCTCCATTGGATATCATCGTTGAAGCTCTATTACATCCATCCTCCAACAACGTTGTTTGTCTACAATAAATACGAAAACACAAATACTAGACAAACAACATTAGTGGTAAATTGTTTGTTAAACATCATCAAAACAAGAAGGCCAACATATAGTACCTTATGGCAATAGTATATCACCTTATCGATAAAGTATAGCACCTTATGATCTCTGAAAATTCAGCAACTTATTGCATTGCGTTAAACCAAATCAGCTTTTTTTAGGGCCATGCAAACACTCGATGACCTACGTTATGTGTCGTGTGACCAATTATCCACCTTGACGAGGGGTCCTCGCTCAATTACCATAAGGTGCTATACTTTATCGATAAGGTGCTATACTATTACCATAAGGTGCTATACTTTTACATAAGGTGTTATACTTTATCAATAAGCTGTTATACTTTCCCATAAAGTGTTATACTTTGTCAAAAGATAAAAAAAATTGAGCGAGGACCCCTCGTCGAGGTGGATAATTAGTCACGCGACACATAACGTAGGTCATCGAGTGTTTGCATGGGCCTAAAAGCTATTTTGGTTTATCGCAATAAGTTGCTAAATTTTTAGTGACCATAAGGTGTTATACTTTATTGATATAGTGTTATACTATTGCTATAAGGTGCTATACTTTGGCATAAGCTGCTATATTTTATCCATAAACTGGTATACTTTCCCATAAAGTGCTATACTTTTCCAAGAACTAGAAAATTGAGCGAGGACCTCTCGTCGAGGTGGATAATTGAACAATAAACACACAACATAGGTCATCGAGTGTTTGCATTGCTGTGAAAAAACTGATTTGGTTTTAGACAACTAAGTTGCAGAATTTCCAAAGAGTATAAGGTGATATATTTTACCAATAATGTGTTATACTATTGCCATAATGTACCAAACTTTTCCATATAGTGTTATACTTTAACAATAAGCTGCTATACTTTTCCATAAAGTGCTATATTTTGCCAAGAGCTGGAAAATTGAGCGAGGACCTCTCGTCGAGGTGGATAATTGAACAATAAACACACAACATAGGTCATCGAGTGTTTGCATTGCTGTAAAAAAAACCGATTTGGTTTTAGACAACTAAGTTGTAGAATTTCCAGAGAGCATAAGGTGCTATACTTTACCAATAAGGTGTTATACTATTGTCATAAAGTGTTACACTTTGTCATATAGTGTTATACTTTAACAATAAGCTGATATACTTTCCCATAAAGTGCTATACTTTGCTAAGAGCTGGAAAATTGAGCGAGGACCTCCCGTCGAGGTGGATAATTGAACAATAAACACACAATAATAAACCATCGAGTGTTTGCATTGCTGTGAAAAAAACTGATTTAGTTTTAGACAACTAAGTTGCAGAATTTCCAGAAAGCATAAGGTGCTATACTTTACCAATAAGGTGCTATACTATTGACATAAAGTGTTATACTTTGTCATATAGTGCTATACTTTAACAATAAGCTGCTATACTTTCCCATAAAGTATTATACTTTGTCAAAATCTAAAAAAATTGAGTGAGTACCTCCCGTCCAGGTGGATAATTAAACAATAAACACACAACATAGGTGATCGAGTGTTTGCATTGCTATGAAAAAAACTGATTTGGTTTACCCCCAACAAGGTGCAGAATTTCCAGAGAGAATAAAGTGTTATACTATTGTCATAAAGTGCTATACTTTGTCATATAATGCTATACTTTAACAATAAGCTGCTATATTTTCCCATAAAGTGCTATACTTTCCCAAAAACTAGAAAAAAGAGCGAGGACCTCCCGTCGAGGTAGATAATTGAACAATAAATACATAACATAGGTCATCGAGTATTTACATTGTTGTGAAAAAAACTGATTTGGTTTTAGACAACTAAGTTGCAGAATTTTCAGAGAGAATAAAGTGCTATACTTTAGCAATAAAGTGATATACTATTGTCATAAAGTGTTATACCTTTCCATATAGTGCTATACTTAAAAAATAAGCTGCTATACTTTCCCATAAAGTGCTATACTTTGCCAAAAGCTTAAAAATTGAGCGAGGACCCCTCGTCGAGGTGGATAATTGGTCAGACGACACATAACGTACACGAATATAATATAGCTCTTTTTCTATGTAACAACGTCAACTCTTATACATAAAACATGACATCTGATATCGCTGAACCTCATACACATAAGACATATATAAATGTTGTGCATCAACCAAATATCGCAAAATTATCAAATAGCATTAGTTTTGGAATAGAACAATACCATGAGCTATGAATGTACACATTTGATATAAAATATAAGATCCGAAACACATTTCATAGATATATAACCACTAGTGGCCTTATAACATGCTTCCAAAATAAAAATATTTGATATATGATGAATCATATTAATCTGAATACTCATATATCCTCAGTACACATGCATACTTATGTTATAAGTATACATACTAACATAATATTAAAAAAGAAGACATGTTCAATACAGATAATGTTCCAAATATCATTTCACTTTCTTCAATGTTGCTTCCCCTAATTACTTTAGCTGCATCAGCAAGCTTGTCAAGGCTCTTGTGTTGCAACATAATAAACATCTCCATGGGTTTCCTTCGAAAGGAATCGCGATTCTTCATGCATAAGATTGGTGGTAGATCTTTAATGAATACATCATGTTCTAACTCTTCTCAACCAGTTCATAAAAACATACCTAGAAAATTATCAAAATCAAATATTGACAAGAGAGAACACTAAGCGTAAATTCAATGAACAGGTGGTGGGCAAAGAGTTGAACTAACCAGACTTGAAATGGAGAACAACATAACTCACCTCCTCCTGTCGAACCCTCTTCCTTTGAGCACCAATGATCCTCACCATCGTCGCTGGCTTATGCGAAAGCAACTCCTTACTAAGCCAGGATCTTCGACCTCCGCCATTACTCTGGGTGCTCCTCAAGCTCCGTCCACTGGAGGCAACGACAAGTGCTTCAGGTTGATGGGTGAACTGTAGTGAGTCAATGTCAAAATCATTGGTGGGCTATTCATCTGCTTCAAGGTCGACGGTGGTGGGTGACGTGGCGGTAAGGGGGAGATAGGGGCGGTGGATGCAGAGGTTGATGGGCTTGAGAGAGGAGGTGAAGTGAAGGGAGGGAAGAGGAGGAGGTTGGTGGTAGTGGTTGAAGGAGAAGAGGAAGGAAGAAGAGAGCTCTGAGCTCAGATGGAGGAGGAGGAGGAGAGAGGGAGAGATCAGTTTGGGGATGAAGGGTAGTTTAAGATTTTTTAAGTTTTTAGATAAATACAGTACAAATAATGGGTGTATTGTACATTTAGGTTTAAAAATAAGTGGGATGTGATATAATGGGTCTATTGATGTTTTGAAAAGTGGGTGGGTTTTTAAATAAGTTGGGGTAAAACTTTAGGTTAAAAGAGGATTTTCCCTAATAAAAATCAGTTCATCACTTTCATGGGTACAATTGTTTCTCTTTTCTCAAATCTCGTGGACCCAAGTGGAAAACAAGTTACTGGTTTAAGTGTTATGCCATGATTACCAAATCAGTAAAAATAATAATGTTTTTCGATGGACCACCACAAATTTTACGGTTTCATGAAACTGTCATAAGAATATGCATCTTTAACAAAATGTCACCGAGACATAGTTTTTGTTCATATAACAAATAAGAACAGTAAATGACATAAATGCCCATTATGACTTTTTTTGTGGTGAGGGAGGGGGCGGAGTGGGGAAGGATGTTTAGAGGAAATTAAAAAATTGCAAGGGAGTTAACTAAGTTATTGGAGGGAACTAAGGTATTTTATTAGGCCGAGAAAATATAATAAAATATTGGTGAGTCCATTGTAAGGGTATTTCAAGATCATAACATATTACTAAAATGAATGTGGATGAAAATTATAACTTGATGGTACTTTGTTATCAATACATTTTTTCATGGTGATTTTACAAAAACTAAAAATTCTGTGATGTTTTTTTAGAAAATCACTATATTTTGCAGTTGCTTTATGAAAAACACTTTAACTGGTAGCAATAGATAAATGAATGATCTGATTTTTATTTCTCTTTTTGATATATTTTTCAAGGATTTTTTATATATACCCTCCAATTTGACGATAATTTTAAAATTGCCCTCCAAATGATTATAATTCTGAATTTATCCCACAACTTGTTTTCTTTACTCAAATTTACCCTCACCTATTACGGTTAAAATTTGAACAGGTTTTATAGATAAATTATCTTTATGCCCTTTTTAAATTATTTTTGAATAAAAATAGCAAAACAAATAAAAACAAATCTATTATAATTCTTATACCCGAACCATTGAACTTCAATCTCAAAACCCGTCATTGAATAATAATAATAATAATAAATCAGTTCATCACTTTCATGGGGTACGCTAGTTTCTCTTTTCTCAAATCTCGTGGGCCCAAGTGGAAAATAAGTCACTGGTTCAAGTTTTTTGCCCTGATTACCAAATCGGTAAAAAAAAAAATCAAAATTAGATTGGTTGGTCTATCATAAAGGAAATTATTATCTAGTTTCTAAAACACTGATTGATGAGCATGATGACGATGAAGTTATAGCAAATTTCCCTATTTGTGCTATTTTAGTGAACTCCTCAGAAGTTCATGATCCGTGGTTGAACACGGTTATAAACTTAGGATTATCGGAGAAAGGCGGGAAGAAATTATGAGATAACGGCGGCATCTCGCATTATGCAGCGACACTTGAGAAGACAGACGAGCGGAACGCGAGAAGGAAAACAATGTAAAGGTAATTTATTTGTGAAAACTGTTGCATTTTATAACAGGTAGGACAACTTTGTGCGAAGAAAGTAATTTGAGGGGTAAATTGAGAATTACAATGATTTGAGGGGCAAGTTTAGGAATATCATCAATCTGGTTGGTACATAAGGAACAAATCCTTTCTTCTAAGGGCGTGTTTGGTTCATTGCCTAAAAAAAAAGGAAATGCAAAACCATGCTGAAAAATTGTTTCAGTGTATTTCAGAGGGTTTTGTGGAATTGATTTTTTTTTGTTTGTTTTGCCTTGAAATCATAGGCTGTAAAGTATTGTTAATTTTCCATTTTTTTTGTTTGTTTCAACATCCAAAAAATAAGAAACCTAATAAGTATTTTTGATTTCCTCAATTTCCTATATTTGGTAGGCAACAAAACATAATGGAAAATGTTGTTTAAGATCACTAGGGTGAGCTTACCACCCACAAAAGACAAAAGAGGCTTTAGGGGGTGTTTGTTTTACATCCCAAAATTTATGGATATGGATTTCACCATAGAATTTGAAATCCATAAAATTTTTTACATGTTTTGGGATCTCTAAAATTTTGTTTGTTTCATCAATATGTTGGGATTTGGAATACCAAAATTTGTAAAATTTTGTTTGTTTCATCAATATTTTGGGATTTGGAATACTATAATTTGTAATATTTTGTTTGTTTCATCAATATTTTAGGATTTGGAATACTATAAATTATATATTATAATATTATATAATATTTTAATAACATATATTATTATAATATTATATAATATTTTGGGATTTGGAATACTACAGCATGAACAGTGATTATTGGGTCCTCCTATATATATTATATATTATATATATAAT
Source organism: Asparagus officinalis (assembly GCF_001876935.1). Lineage (NCBI taxonomy): Eukaryota > Viridiplantae > Streptophyta > Magnoliopsida > Asparagales > Asparagaceae > Asparagus > Asparagus officinalis. The sequence goes on along the minus strand of NC_033799.1, from coordinate 18,323,521 downwards.
ATTATATATATTGTTATATATTCCATTATGTATATAAACTTATATAAATATTTATAAATATGAGGATATATAATAGGTATATTATAAGTATTTGTGGATATATTATAATTTATATTTTATATATAAATTTATTATTATTATAATATATATATACTATACTATCTATATTTATACTATTTATAATAATATAATATAGATTATTATTATATTGGTAGGTTATAGTATATATATATATAATATAGTATATATATATTATATTATATATTTATATATATTCTTTTTATTTTATATATATATATCGATATATTATTATATTTATTTTTTATATATATATATATATATTATTTATTATATTTATAATATATTATTATATATATATATATATATATAAATACTATATATATATTATATTACTATATTTATAATATTAAATATATAAATTATATAATAATAATATTTATATTATATATTATATATATAATATATATAATATTATATATAAGATATATATATAATATACGTAATTTGACCATATGTATATAATAGCTAGCATCGTAATTATATTCTGTAATCATTTACTACAGCATGGAACAGTGATTATATAAATATATTTAAAGTAATATATATATAATTATAGATTATTTTGTATATTATATTAGTGATTATATATATTATATTATATATTATGTATTATATATAATATTTATTATTATATATAATATATTTATTTGATTATATTAATTAATTAGTTATATTTGATTATATAATTTATTTATCATATTTAATTCAATTATATTATTTTATTATTATTTCAATATATATATTAATTGATAATATTATTGATTATATTTTTTTTTTTTGTTAATTTTATATTTATGTAATATGTAAAGTATATTATATATTATATTGATTATACAATAATACATTTTATAATAGTTATAATATTATTATATATTAATACATAATATATATAATATATCAATGGTACATTGATTTATATAACATATAATCATATATATTATGATGAATTTATATTATATTTATATTTTTGATATTGTGTATTATTTATTGTTTTATTATTTAATATATTATATTTGGTAAGTTTAGAGTAGAGAGAGAGAGAGAGAGACGAACAAGAAACTCCATCAACTTAAGCTTGATGTCACATTTCAAAGTTCCTAGCGCCTACACATTTTATATAATATATGTATTATTACCTCTTTTGTATGATAACACATAGGTAATGCCCTAGAATATGAGTGGTTAAAACTTTGGTGGACACACTATTCCTGATCACTTAATTACACACGTAAGTTTTCAATATATATATATATTATAGTAATATTTATATAGTTAATATATATATATATATATATATATATAAATATATATAATATATTATTTAGTATATATGTTTATAGAATATATATTATTTTATATTAATGTTATAGTGTATATTTTTTACATAATATTTTATATTATATTTGTTTTTGTATTTTATATAATTATTGTATTTATTTAAATATATATATATATTATGGATATTTATTATATAGTATAATAATATATATTATATATAGAATTATTCTAATATTATAATATATAATGTTTAAGTTTATTATTTAGTTTATATAGGATGAATATATATATAGTAATGATAATATCAATATATTATATTATATTATAATTATATACTAAATTTATATAGTATTATATATTAATTACTTTGATATATATTATATTAATTATACGTATAGTTATATATTTATTTATATATAATATAATATATATTATAGTATATGGAGTATGCAGCAGTAATTTACCTGGGCAGTATTATACTAAAGAAAAGAAAGCGTGAGAGCAGTGATTAGCTTGGGTCCTCCTATAATTATAGAGGTATTAATATATTAATCTTATATTATAAGCATTAATACATCAATATCCAACCTACATCCTCTCTCAATTATAGGATTTCACAAATTCTAAAATATAATAGTTTTTTATTATTTGGGGATTCAATATCCCAAAATTGGTTTTGAAACAAACATGGTTTATGGAATTCTAAAACCCAAAAAACTTGTAATCCACCTTATATCCCAAAAAGAAGTTGAAACAAAAGAGATGATTTCACAAATCCTAAAAATATATTATTTTTTTATAATTTAGGGATTCAATATCCCAAAAAAAAAGTGAAACAAACAAAGTTTAAGGAATACCAAAACTCAAAAAAATCACTTTTTACATCCCAAAACTTGAAATCCACCCTATATCCCAAAAAAAAAAGTGAAACAAACACAACATACCAGCCTGATTTTGAATTAATGATCCCAACGGTAATATATGGCCAACCATCAAAAAAAGACAGCATTATAAGCTGCATACATATAAGCATTATAGCATATGGAATTATCTTCAAACCAATGTTGATTTTATTTTCTACGAGATTGAAATATTAAGCTATGCTTTCATCCCAAGGTTAAAAGCAACTGAGGTACGTTGCTTTTGTAAATTACCAACACCATTATAGGTGTGCAAAAATGGAATAAATAAGGACATATACTTTTGAGGCTGCACCAAATAGCCAATGCAAATTTTTGCCTATTCTAAAGATGACATGACATCAAAAAAGGCAAGGCAAAAAAAGATGAAATTTCTCTTCAATTTGTTTCAGATAAAAAGGATGTCGAAGTAAAACATTTGAGGAGAGAATTGAAGCTCGCAAATCGTCAAATTGAATATTTTAAAATATGTCTTGTTGGCTTAGGGATTTTTTGTATTTTTCTTGTTGTTGTAAATATTTTAATTTGTACTTTAAAATATAATGTAGAAGTCTTATTTGTAGAAAAAAATCATGTGACATTTGAAATTTTAATTACATGTGTGACAAGATTGATCAAAATATAAGACAAATGGGTTCAGATATTTATCAACAACATCAAATATTTTACACCAGTAAACTCATAGTTACAATATTGGCTACATATATCAACAATTATTTACCTTGATCAGTAAATTGTGGGATTGCCAATCATCATTGCATGAAACAAATACACACACACACACACATCAAATATTCTACACTAGTAATCTCGTAGTAACAATGTTGGTTGCATATCTCAACAATTATTTGCCTTGACCAATAAATTGCGGGATTGCCAATCATCATTGCATGAAAAAAATATATACATACACGCGCTCACACACACACACACACACACACACACACACACATACATATGTATATCTAAAAATAACAAAACTACCATGGTACTATCAATAAGAAGCATCACGGCTGTTAACAAAAAACAGATAAAACCCCACTGCTGTTAACAAGAAGCCTCAAGCTATACAACCTCAAAGCTAAATGCATATATGCATCTGAAAGTATTCAAGTATATACAAAGAAGCACCACCATTTACAGTAATGAAATATGAGGATATGAGGCAATAAACAGTGCTCAAGTTGGTCATCAACAATCAGTCATGCAAAACCAATTTGATATTAACAGCTGTAGGCTACACTACTATATTGGTCATGCCAATAATAAATTGCCTTGCCTTGATAATGTTAATGAAAAATGTGATTGCATATCCCATTCTGTGACACTCATCATAGTACCATATGAGGAAAACAGAAAAATGAAAGATTGTCATACTAGTTATTAGGGTCAATGTTTGTGGCATAACTCTTATGTTTACCTGCATTCATCAAAGACTAATATGAACAAAGAAGAATATATATAGCACATAAATATATAAGCACATTTATCACATAATAAATACATAATAGTAACATTATATACTCTCAACATTAAGATTGTAGCATCGTTGCCATATAAATATACAGTTAAACCCAAAAAGAAACAACTTACATCACTAGCTAATAAGCAGCTTGCTTCCAGTTAAAAGGTGAGCATACTACAAGCTCACTCTCTTGTGTCATATTCAGCTAGTGTGCACACCCAAAAATGCCGAGAACCCCCAAAATATACCTGTAATAACAATTGAAAATCATAAATATCATAAAAAGTAGTGGTAAAGCAATACTTTTGACAAAATATTACCTTCATTATCTAGCTACTGCGTTCTTGGAACTTATTGCAATTGTCCAATAGATTTGCTCTCATTCTCAAATATGCTATCATAAAAAAGCTCAAGTATTTCAATTGAGTAATTATCTTTATGCGCAAAGGTAGCTTTAGACAATTCCTTAGTCCAGTGCATATTTACATCTTTCATAGAGGAAGAGAAGTGTTTGACTTCATCTTCCGTTTGCTACATGATCTCATGCTCAAACTTTGACTTCCCCATTTCCTTTATGAGAAGTTTAATTTTTAAATTATCATGGATTAGTGCCTTAGCGTTATTGTTGTTTTGGGATTGAGTGTCATCATCATCTAAGTTTGCCACTTGAGAAGATTTTTTAGTCATAGGAATGGAGTCATCATCATTGTCGTCGTCATCATCCATAAGGTTAATTGGCTCATGTCCATCAAACTTCTCCATAGAAGCTTTTGAAATGTTTCTTCCAGCCTGATCATCCCCACAAATGACAACTAGATTCTCATGATGCTTCAATGGCTTATTGATGTAGTTTTTTAGCTTGCTTCTATTTTTGTCCTGCAAATAATAAGGTATAACATAAATAACGTACACAAGAATATAGATTGCATAACCCAAATTTATACTAATTCTTGAACAAAACATATACTTCATTTCATTTATCAAAACTATCAGGATCCATGACAGTGGTTTAAGTTTTTTCATCCCAACATGCACCACTAAGGTTACGAGCAGATTGCATATCATGAAACCACCCATGAACAATTTTCATATGGTTGACAATACTTTTAGTAGTAAAAGTTGTTCCAAAGCGATTGTTCACTTCAATTGCTGCCACATAAAATGTATGTTGTTTGAAATTTTTGTTTGGTTTATAACCAGACTTTGCCATATCTACAAGGAAAGATATTAACACATCATCATTAGCAAAGATCCACCATCTGGTTTGGGTTACATTTGCATTGTCATTATCATTCTTCTTCTTTTTTAAAGCAAGATCTTTCCTTTGCATTTTAGGGCATCAGTGGTTGCTCTTATTGCAACCAAAATCAGAAGTGTACCTAGTCCAGAGGCAATTGAGCCTCGACATTGTTGATGAAAAGATGATGGACTATCGAGCAAGTTCATGTATGACATAGTGGGATGATGTATAGGAAAATAGTTATCGTCATGGTTGTGCACATTTGAGAAAACAAATGGTGGCTACACATATTGTGAGGACTGGTAGGGCATGAAACTATGGTTAAACCCACTACTAGCAGAGATGGTTAGAGTTGGGCGTGGGGCCATTGAGGATGGACATTGATTTGAATTCCTTCCTTTGTTCATATCTAAACCATCAATAGTTGATTTATCACTCATTCCTATATTTTAATTCAAGAAACATATTTCTCAACAAAGCAATGTGAGAAAATAAACATATTAGAGAAAATGCAGGTTACAATGGATGAAATAAATTCATTAATCAAAATATTTCACACAAACATAAAAAAGTAGATATTATATCATGACAACAATTAACTAACACCATACATCTCTAATTAATACACAAATTTGTTCTTCAAATTTATAGGTGACACAAACATAAAAAAAATAGAGTAGAAAGCATTACTACAGAATTAAAATACAATAGAGTAGAAATCAATAGCCAATCTCAGTGGTGACACCATGGCGATATTTATCACAATAGTCAATCCATATCTCCAAATAGATTTGAGCTCCGCAAGTCTTCCACTCATTTCTTGACTGAGTTTATTCTCTTTGTGTTTGGTTTCGTGTGAAATCCACAATATTGTTATCTTCTTCAATTCTCACTTCACCGTCATCCTCTTCAATGTTGATATTTTCATTGAGTAAATTGTCATTTGGATCAACTGTTGCAATGTAGTAATGGAGAACTATGCATGCCAAAACGATGTCAACTTGTGTGGGAAAGAGGTAGTGGGATTTTTTCATGAGAATCTTGAGACCATTCTTCAAAATACCAAAGGTAGCTTCAATCTTTGACCTTAAAGATGAATGTCTAAGATTGAATAACTCCCTCATGTTTTGAGGTGTTCTCCCCACAAATACCTTTAAATGATAACAAACATCACGATAAGGGAATATAAAACCCAGCATAGTTATGTACCCACATCACACTTTATACAAATAAATTTTTATGAGATATGGTCATGTAAATATTAGTGATGAATATTAATAATTGGGTAATTAATTTGAGGAATGATAACAAATATTACCATTGTAGACTCTTAAGTCATATGGTTGTGGTCTAGATAAAGCATCTTGAAGGATTATATAGTCATTCGCGGACCTCTCTCACCTAGTTAATACGTATGTGAATAATTTATTTGGGGTACAAGCTGCAAGAATATTTTGTGTGACACATTTACGCCCTTTGAATCATGCAACAAGGCTAGCAGGTAGCATTACATCCATATGTGTCTCATCTATCATACTAATGCAATCTTATAGAATATATCAAATTACTATGTTAATGTATGCTATGATTTGATTAGAGAGGTATCTGCTTAATATTATAGTATAGATGATATTCCTTGAAAAATGAGTAATATTATGGATTGTTAAGGATCTCTTGTGCCACTGCATTCGGTGCTTGTTTCATATATCGGCCTCGTATGCATGAAATAGCCTTTAAGACTCTATTGAAGTATATATTAACAATCTCCTCCATTCTTATAAATTATTTTCTCATAATATGATTTTTAGATTTATGGCCCAATATATTCAATGTTATTGTAAGCTGTTCTTCTCTATTATATGCCTCTAGATTTTTTCCCCTCATAATCTTTGCTAGTTTAATAAAAGCCCCCGGTTGCATTCTAACAAAGTTTTGACAGTTGTCACTAAAATCATGATGTATACGATTCATAAAAGCATCTCTAATTTTTAATTGCCTTATCATTTCTTCAATTGGACCAGTATGTATTGATCTACGTCTGCACTTCATTCTCCTCAATAATGTAAATACTAAAACCAAAATAGAAAACACAGTCCCAGCACACATTTTTAAAACAAGCTCTTCATCATCAAAGTCACCATTTATCTATAATTATCACTTTCAAATTAAAAAACAAAAATATGATGGATTTTTATTATAATTATTACCACATAATCAGTCCTTGTTGATGTTAATAATCAAACAGCAAATTAAGAGGGGGGGGGGGGGGGGGGGGGTTAGGTTGTCGGGAGTCCTCTAACTCCTCCAAATTTTTAGTTCCAGAGCAAGCTATTTTTCCCTGCACATGTAAAAAACTCGTAAGAGGGTGGAGTTGGGTTCTCCGGTTGTTCCCTTGATGATCAACTCAGTAAATTGCTTGAGTTGAGAAGAAAATGAACTGTAGGGGTTCTGGAGCTTAGGGAGCAGAAATATTGCTTACCTTGATGCTGAGAATAGTCTGACCATTTATAGAAATAGTAGAGGGGTAGTTTGGTAACTTCGATCGAGTATGGGTTAATGGCTGAGTTAATATTTGCTTTACAAGTGCCGGCTGCCCAGTGATAGGAGTCACTTTGATGTTTAATGTGAAGTGATAGGAGGCACGTAGTGCCAACATGATCCGATGTGTTATAAAGATCTTCGGGGATGGAGAAATGATGATTTTGACCATGCATTTTATGTGATGGTGACCAGCTGTCAGTAGGGACTTGAGATATGTTGTCGCCTTTCTACTCGCTAGGTAGAGGGCCGAGAAATATCGCCTTTCGAGTCGGTCTCGAGAGATGTCAGCCGAATATGTAATTGTGTAGGTCACTTGCGGAGTCAACTTGAGGAGGTCGACACGTGTTGCCTTTTGAGCTAGCTACATAAGATGTTGACCCTTCGAGCCGTCTGATCTGTGGACTTTTGGTTATCTTAAAGTAGTAAATTGATTTAATTAGGCAACTAATGTGGGACACTTGCCTGCTATTGAATGAAGATTATTATTAAATAATTGAAGCACTATAACAGTTGGTCCCTTTTACTTGGAGTCGGCCTAGGCCGGGTCCTTGTAAAATGAGATTGCGGACTAGTCGAGTCCTGATGCGCATCAATGAGGGGAACTAAAAAAGTTCTACGGATGTGATGTGGTTAATATCGGCGAACATCTTTTAACTGCCATTGCTCGCTTTTCGTGTTGGATTACGGGCTAACTGTAGGCGTCAAAAATTATCTATAGGTCCCCGCACGCGGTTCGAGACAAATAGAAGACGATGAATGTTAGTATTTGAGTTACAAGAGCTTGTTTGACAACGACATACACATGAAGTGAGTCGACGGGTCAGACGAAGCAACGGAACTTCGGAATAACGGAAACAAAAGCTAATCGGGAGCCCCACATCGTTTACGAAAGGCAGAACACCCCTGTTTCTCAGTTATTCCATGTATGATTCAATCATAAGAGCCTGTAGATCTCCTCGTCGGCTTTCCAACACATCCTGAATCACGTAAATCTAAGTTCGAAAGAGGAAAATACGGCAAATGCAAAACCAGAGCGTAAAACGGTAGTCTCAGCTTAAGCTAAGACACCACGAGGTGTCTCGGCCTCGCTGAGACACCCGAGGGTGTCTCGGCCTCGCCGAGATGCCCGAGGATGTCCGTAGCCCTAAAAAGTGGTTTTTTCGCTGATTATGCAGTTTTAACCGTCTAGATTCCCCCGGAGCCTATAAATACAGCCTCAGGGCCTTCATTTTAGGGGATCTGGATTTTTAGAGAGTTGGCGAAGCCCTGCCGGATTAAAGATTAAAAGTGCACGAACTTCAGAATAAAGGAGGAGATTGATCGAGTTCTTCAGCACAAGAGAGAAAGATTCATCAGATCTACATCCCCCGGGTCCGTTCCTTAAGATTATCCTGTTGCGATAATCTTAATAAGAGCAATTATCACGCTATTGCCGAGATAAGCGCTTCGGCTTCTTGATTCCTTCGCGAATCGACGAAGCTCCGGATCTGATCTGATCGTTTGGTGGTCCACGTATATCAACGTCCCCGTCACAGGCCAAGATCTCACGCAAGCAAAAGACCGATCAACGATCTCTGCATTGTTTGACGAGAGTTGTATTTTTCTTATTTTCATTATGTAAGAAAGTCTTATAAAAAGACTAATTTTACTTTGAATCTGTAATCGATAAACATGTAATAGATTCAGCAATAAAGATATCAATTTTCACCCCAAACAAGCTGGCGACCACAATGGGAGCTAACAGCTTCGCTACCGAAGCTGTCGTGCTACAGCCAACGATCAAGATCCACATGGCTGAATAGGTCAAATACGAGTTTGACCAACAGAAATTTGAGGAGTACGTCTCCTCCTCCTCCTCCTCCTCCAGATCTGCCTCGGTTCACAAGTGCAGGAAGGTCTCCTCCTCCCGGAAGATCTGTCAGTCTTCAGATCTGAAGACCCAAGAAGGCGATCTCCCCACTGCCACTGCTGTAATTACACCTTGCAATAATCCGCCAGCGTCCAATGAAGCCAGATCTACAGATATGAACTCCTCCTCGATCAAGGAGTCGGCTACTGAAGGCGTGCCAATTTTATCAAAGAGAGCACGTCAAAGGCAACGCCAGCGCCTCACGTGCCAATTTACCAAGGCTTTAGATCAGGTGGACGGACTCCGTTACTAAGCGAATTTGAAGTTCAGAAAGTGCCAAGTGGCTAAGTTATCGCCACAACAAGCATCGGGATCCTCCTCCCAACCTCCAATTTACAAATAGGTTCGGATCAAACAAACACGTTCGACTTTCGAGGAGTGCATCCAGAAGCGTCGTTGTGCATGCCCAGATCCTTATGCGTAAGGCACTAGAATTGTAGCGGGAAGAGGTGGTCAAGAAACCACCAAGATCTAAGCAGGTTTAGGTGCTGAAGGCAAAAATAATATCTCTACCCAAGAGACACCAGTCGTGTCTATCATTCGATTCCAGATCCGAGGCTTCTCTCCAGCCTTTGTCAACTTCAGATCCTGCTCCTATTGCTCCCGCACCTCCGGTAAGGCCCTACAACAGCGTGGATCTATCCAAATCTAGAATTTCATTGAAGCATCTCCTCGGTTCTCTACCCGAAGATCGAGGCAATGCGCCTGTTAAGGAACGCTTGGGACCGTTGGAGGAACCCCGAGCAAACATCCAGACTGGGGGTCGCACGCGACCTCTTAACAAGTTGATTCCTGTAACCGCTCGCTTGGGTGTGCATACAGAAGGACAGGAGCCCGTTAAGGTTATACCCTCAGAAAAGTGTGATTCCAAACGAGTGACTCCTGCAGACACCAACAAGGTATTGTTTACTCAGAAGAAAACACGTCAAGTTGATGAACGCGTTATACCTAAGAATTCATGTAAACAGCCGATAGGTTACTCTGACCGCAATGTCGATGAGTTATACTATCGGGCTGGGGGTACGAATAAATCTCGAAAGAGAGGTACTCGGAAAGCGGACTCTCACTGTCCGTGTACCAAAATTATGAGGGTAGTATTATCAGTGTGTAGCTGCCCCAGGACCACTCCACAGTTGGTCTCGGTATTTGAGAGGATCTCCACTGAAGCATCAAAACCCAAATCAAGACATTTTCACAAAAAACGATCGGTTGTTCAAGATGACAAACTCCCAGCAGTTACTATCAACGTGGTCGATAAGAGGAGGTCTCTGATTAGTTCAAATAGCTCCAACCCCAATTTCAATCCAGGAAGAAGAGTTAATTCGGAGATAGCCCAACTAATGTCTCGGCTCCAGTTAGAAGCCGTCGGGCCTGAACAACCCGCAGTCACCACCAACATGGTTGATAAGGGAAAATCGACTCGACCTTCAAGTTCAGACCCCCTTATTTTGCATCGTCTGACTTGGCTATGCACGGGAACTACTAGACACAGGGACTATCTGAGGATGAATAGAGGACTATCCTCAAACGATGAAGCGTCAGACACTTGCTCGGCAGTTGCTTCAGAGGCTACCGTATCCAGTCTCGGACAATCCTGTGAAGTGTTTATGATTAACACTAAGGAAATAACCAAAATGGTTGAGGATGCTCTATCCAAGCAGAAGCAAGCATTCAAAATCGAAATGGAAATGGCTATGCAGGAGATGAGACAAATACACGATCAACAGATCCGAGCCTTGTCGAATCAGATAGTTGAATCCAGCCGTCATGATGATGTCAGCCAAGCAGCTAGTGATTCAGATGTGGATGAATACATCAATGCTGATAACCCCCCTGTTGACCAAAATACTGGGGGTGGTCCCACCAATGATGACAACACTAGTGGTAGCCCCATTATTCCTTTCGAAAATCGTCCAAAACATGATACAGACGAGGATGAGAAGATGAAAGACCTCGAGAGCAAAATTAACGCTCTAATGTCTGCTCGAGAGGTAAAGAAGATCGGCATTTCGTGTCCTTACTCGAAAGAGTGGGATTCGATCCTGTATCCGGTGAAGTTTAACCTGATCAACTTCATGACGTTCGATGGGAAGGGCTCGCCCACTCAGCATCTAATCTACTTCAAGTCCCACTTAGGCACGATCTCCAACAATGAAGCCTTGATGGTTCGGTCATTCGTCGGCATCCTTCGCGGGCCTGCCTTCGATTGGTATCGTCGTCTCAAGCCTGGAAGCATCACCAGCTAGGACGACATGGAGAGCTCATTCCTCAGCAACTTCTTTGATGATGACGTCGAGGTATCCATCAGGACACTCTTTGAGGAGAAACAGGAAGACGAAGAGATAGTCAACTACTTCATCAAACGTTTCCGGAATAAGGCGATGAATTGTCGAGATCCGATCACGGAGGACTTCATTCTCCAGACATGTCATAACAATCTATCTTATGAGATATTGGAAGTTATGGGAGTCGCACCGTCCAACACTTGGAAAGACTTGAAGGTGCGCGGCAAATAAGCCGAATGCTTCCTCAAAAGGAAGAAGACCGAAAGAAGCCAGCAGTCAATGCCTGTGATTGTCGATGATAATTATCAAATGTCATAACAATAATCTCAAAAGCAACAGAGGGTTCCAGATCTGAGACTCTAAAAAGAGTACTCCTTCAAGGATGAGCAAGTTCCGGATATTTTTGAGTACCTCCTGAATAACAGTGAGATTGAGCTACCACCGATTAAAGATCAGGAGGGAGCTAAGAGGATTACAGACCCAAACTACTGTGCGTACCACAAGAGAGTTCTCCATCCTACTGAGGTTTGTTTCGATCTAAAGAACAAGATTCAAGCTCTAATCGACTCTGGAGCCATAAAGCAAAAATAAGCCGAATGACGGTGCACCACTCCAAAAAGTATAAGAGTATAAACTGCTCTTTCACACTCCGAAAAGTATAGGAGTATAAACTGCTCCTTCACACTCCGAAGAGTATACGAGTATAAACTGCTTCTCAATCCTCCAACCGGGGAGTATAAACTGCTCCTTCACACTCCGAAGAGTATACGAGTATAAACTGCTTCTCAATCCTCCAACCGGTATAAGAGGTTAAACTGCTTTCTCAATCCTCCAACCGGTATAAGAGGTTAAACTGCTCCCTGACACTCCAATAGGTATATAAGTCTAAATTGTTTCTTTTCTTTCACAGGAAGTTCCTAGAGAGTACCATGTCTGGTATTCTTAAGGATAATCCGATCATGCAACGGAATGCAATATTAGACCCAGTTTCACGAAGAAAGCCGGGGGTGGATAATTCATGTAACGGGAAGTTCCTGAGAGAATTCTATATAGTAATGTGACGCTTGAGGAACGGACATTAAAGACTACCCAATTATAAGGATATGAGTAATGTGACGCTTGAGGAACGGACATGAGTTGCACCAAGCTATAATCCTTGTTCCTCTGACGTTACAAGACTTGAGGAACTAAACGTTTCCCAATGAAGATAAGAATTATCCCTATTCCTCTAAGCGAGGCATATCAACGGGAAGAAGCACATTCTTATATCAAAAATTCAACGTCGGGCCTGAGTTATGTTAGACCCTAGGGGGGTGATTAGGGTCTTATGCTAATCTAATCCGATTATATGCCAATTAAAACTTATTAATAAGTTATCCTAGCAAATATGAAATACCACAAGATATATAAGCTAGGATAAGCAATGCAAACAAAGAGATATATCCTATATGATGAATATGTATATCCAAGGATATATAAACTAACACAAGATGATATATCCTATCAAAGAGATATACAATGTGATATATGTAAGGATATGCAAACACAAGGGTAAACAATCTAAACTAGATAGTGGGCAATATAATCAACAAGCAATATACAAAGGCGATATAAGATATGAACATAAAAGTAAGTGCGCCAATGCAATCACAAACAACCAATATGATTACGGAGTTCGGTCCCCACGACCTACGTCTCCGCTCCTCACCTCGAGGAGATCTCCACTATCACAACCGGGTTTTTTACGTTCACCCGAACAACGTTTATACCTCACAATATAATCATTATGTAATCACACCTCACACACTAAGTGTTGGTCCTAGCCCGTGTCCTCCTCCTCAAGTGCTCGGTTACAACCTCTCCCTAGGCACGTCAACCGAGGACACTCCTCTTAGATTCGACCCCGTCTCTCACCACACACTTCTCTCGGTGTACAAGTGTATTACAGGTGAATCCTCACAATTAGGCACAATATGACAAATGATTGTTCTCTCTAACAAGGTGAGAACTCAATTTAGCACAACTCTTAGTCACAAACCCACAACCCCAAATTATACTATGAATGTAAATACAATAAGCTCAATAGGTTGTGTGTGAACAAAGAGATAAAACAATATAAACTCAATATGAAATCTAGCTTATGAAATTAAGAACAAACTTATAAAATGCTAGAATTGAGTTTAAGGAAACTTCTCTATAGATGACAAGAGAGAGGGAGAAGAATGAATGCTCAAACACCAAGGATGATCTCTACTTGCTCTTGTGAAATTTGCTCCACAAACCAAACTATTGTAAATGCTTAAAAGCTTTTTAAACAAACACTAAAAAACAAACTTAAACCCTTGATTAAACCTTTCTTAAACTTATTTTTAAAACTCTCTTGGATTGGCTTGAGAGTTGAAGGCAATGGGGTATTTATACCCTCTCACAACTCAGCCAAAAACCCCAAGCAAAAAGATAGAAACAGCCCCAGCAACGGTAAGAAAACTAGTCGTTGGAAGCTGAAAAAGCTATCGTCGGTCGACCGGAAATTTCATCGGTCGACCGGAAATTTTATCGGTTGACCGGACTGGTCGACCGACAGACTCTCTGTCACCTAGTGAGCATATGAACTCAGGTTCGGTCGACCGGTGCGGTCGACCGAAATCTGATACACTCAAAACATGTTTTTAAAGCTATTTTTGAGACTTTTAAAAATGTGTTAAAAATAACAAATGAAGTCCAAAAACTATGAAACTTTGGGAAAAGTATATAAACATGTAAGTGAACATGTTACAAAATAAATTTTCCAAATTGCATTTCCCATTTGTGAAAAATCATCATTTTACAAAATAGTTCAAAACACGAAAATGTAAACATGTGAAATTTGATATTTTGGCTAAACCATGTTTTGAAACTTTGCACAATGATTATATAGACTTAATAAAATATGGATATGATTATTGTTAAGTCCAAAAAACTAAGAAAACCATATTTTCACAAAATTGTATATTCTATACAATATATACAAAACACTAAATATGATTTCATTAAATATAACTTGTTAAAGACGAAATCATATATAGGCACATAAAATAGTATTTTCCAATTCTATTCATTTGTTTCATATATAAACTCGAAACCTATTAAACAAAAACATATATGTATATATATAACTATATATATACATAGAAACCAAAACTTATGTATATGTATATATATGACTATATATATATACGAAGAAACCAATAAATGTGTGTGTATAGATAATTGAGCTTAAGGTACTAACACATATAATATAAACTCCTAAACTAAATTACCCAAGCTTGATCTTGATCTTCATTGAGCTCAACTTGGTACACGTGCGGATGAAGCTTGAACTTGATCTTTAACTATGAATTTGCAAGGCTTCAACCCGACATTCCGCCAACCTCCATTGGATATCATCGTTGAAGCTCTATTCCATCCATCCTCCAATATATTATTTGCCTAGAATAAATATAAAACACAAACACTAGACAAACAATATTAGATGTAAATTGTTTGTAAATCATCATCAAAACAAGAAGGCCAACAAGTTAGTCACATGACGTCTAATTACGATCTAGGATCACGTTCGTGAACCTAGTTACTATCAGAGTCTTCGCTTGTGGAGATCCAAATATCTTTCTTCAAGCACCATTTCAGTCGCCGAACGGTCTTACACAGAGCGAGGCACTCAAAGCTCTACGTTTCTCTATCATGATTCACTTTGCCCCTATGCAGCCGATTGATTCTTGATGATCTACTCGAGCATATCTTTCTCGGCCAATAATAACTCTGCCAGACAACGGAGTATGCGGAGCTCATCAGCTTGATTGCCCTCAACTCGGGCTAGCTCCTATTAGAGTCTTTTGATTTCAGCTCCTCTATCGAGGAGCATCTCTGGTCTATGCGACGTTAGCATAGACATGGAGAAGAAGAGGAAGAAGAAGAAGATAGAGGCAGTGAGAATGGATGAGAATGTCTACTATTTATAGCCTCTTTCAAATCCTAACTCCTGAGAAAATTACATCTTTTGAGATTTAATTGGACCGGACAAAGAGGCTAAAACGTAGCCTAAAACTCGGTTAAATCTATAGTGGGTCTCACGGGATCTTCAATCAAAAGATCTTAGCCAAAAATCATGGCACAAATCAAGAGGTGAATCCCAACAAACTTTGCCAGCCAACGAACACCGCCAGATGATGAACTCCCCCAGCACAGCTCAAAATAACTTGAGCCTCGCCAACTAGCAAGCATCGTCGGAATGATGAACTTCGCCAACATAGCTCAAAACAAATTGAGTTTCACTAGCTAGCGAACGTCACTAATTGATGAACTCTACTCAGCAGCCCAAAATGGGGTGACCTTCGCTCATACCAAAGAATCAGTCGAAATTTTACTGATTTCTCAACATCGCCCCAACAACAAAAAAATGGTAAATTTCATTCCAAGCATGGATTTGGATGAATACAATCATCATTGATCCTTCGATACAAGTCTGCAATAAGGAAAGCTACATTCAACACCATACATCTAGCAACCAAGTAGGCGGATGAATACTAATTTTCACCTAATCAAGACAACTCAAGTCACGTTCAACACTACACCTCTGGATATCTATCCAAAGCATTTCAAATCCTAGTTGTAAATGCAGGATTTTGAAAACTTTTGGGGGGTCGTGTAGATGGTCAAAATATATTTTCACTAAGGATCCAAGAAGTGAACGCCCACAGGGCTAAACACTTCGAATGGGCCCGAAGTCAAGCCCACAACAACCTGCGGTGAAAGTCACTTGACAATTGAAGTGAACCTTACCAGACAGCCCACATCGACTCAACCAACCAAGTCAGACGCGAGCCGACCTTTGCAACACGCCTTAGATCAAGTCGAAAGATGTCATCAGCTGATCAAATCACGAGTCAAATTTTGTGCTAAATTTGAACTCGTAGATAAAGTTTGCCAATTAATGAACTTCGCCCATATAGACCAAGTCATCCACTGTCGAAGAAGGCGCACCCATGTCTGAAGCAAACTTCGCCTATAGCTTCAGTGAACTTCGCCAAGTCCGCGAAGTTTGCCAAAATAGCCATTTTAAAGCTATTTTTAAGGGATAATGGCATAACCTCTCCCCACTAACTCTTACTTTAATGACTACTTAATCCATAATTAATGGGACCAAACTCTCTTTTTAGCCTATAAAAGGAGAAGAGATCATCCACTTTAGACACATACACAGAGAGGCACACACATGCGTAGAGGTATAAGAGAGGTACTGCTAAGAGAAGACTGAGCTACCTTCTAAGCAATCTAATCCTACGACAGCAAAAGACCCATCATCTTAGTCGACGAGTTAACGGAGTATAAGATCGACACTCCACCGGCACAAGAAAAAGAACCCCAGGAAAAAATAAAATTTTCTTTGTTTCATTAACTTTCTTTCTATTGTAATCTGTGTCAATTACAATACAAAAGAACCCAAAACAGTAGGGTTTTGATTTCTCTATATATATATTCTTCCGTTCTTGGAGGAAAAACAAAAAAAGGAAAGGTGAAAGGTAATATTCTTGTAATCTACGACTAGCAGAGGGTGTAGCCTGATTTAAGAATATTATATGGAAAGCAATAATTTCGTAGTATTTGTTTGTGTAAAAGATCACAACATTGAAAGAGGGTTTTACAGCCTTCGTCCATTCAAAAGATTGTAAAGAGTGGATTTTAGAGAGATTATGGAAGTTGATTATGTATGTAAGGTTGAGAGATTGATATACGAGAGTTGTGTAGTTCCTCTTGTAGTTCTCCCTGATACATAGTGGATTTCTCGTATTGTTGCTCCGTGGATATATGTGGAAGTTGGTCGATCGAACCACGTAAATCTTGGTGTTCTTTCTTCATGACTGTGGTTATTTTCTATTTTGTTAATTGTGGGTTGGCTTCCGAGTTGCGGAGATTGTCGTGCGCCGAGAGACTAAAATCCCCAACACTAAGTAGCAGAAAAAGAATCGACCTTAAAGCCTCTGCCTTTAGCAAAATCAGTAACTTCACAAAGTTACTTAATTTCTCCCCCAAATTAGTGTCGCTCTAGCCATTGTTGAGATTTTTCATCATCTATCAACTAAAATTGATCATTGTCATCTGAAATTAGGGGGTCAAATGATTTTTTTCTATGTGATCTATGGAGACTTCAAGAGGGAGAAAGGGAAAAATGAGAGGAAGACGGTAAGGAGAACCATAGGGCGTTTTCCCCAATAAGTTCTCACCGATCTCGAAAAGCTGAAACGGGATAATATATTATTCTTTATTAATTCATTTCTCACCCATCTCGGTCACTTCGGTGTCTAAAATAGGTTTTCCTCAAAATTTAATCTCTGAGATCAATTTCCTTAATACCTTCAACAAACCAAACACCGGAAAAGAAAATTGAGTGAAATCAAAATATGACGTGGAGCTCTTGTCATGTCCTAAAAACTCTAAGGGGGTGTTTGTTTTGTTTTGTTTTTTGGGATATAGGGTGGATTTCAAGTTTTGGGATGTAAAAAGTGCTCTTTTTGAGTTTTGGGATTCCATAAACTTTGTTTGTTTCAAAATTAATTTTGGGATATTGAATCCCTAAATTATAAACAAATAATATATTTTTAGGATTTGTGAAATCCTCTCTTTTGTTTTGTCCTTTTTTGGGGATATAAGGTGGATTACAAGTTTTTTGGGTTTTAGAATTCCATAAACCATGTTTGTTTCACAACCAATTTTGGGATATTGAATCCCCAAATAATAAAAAACTATTATATTTTAGAATTTGTGAAATTCTACAATTGAGAGAGGATGTAGGTTGGATATTGATGTATTAATGCTAATAATATAAGATTAATATAAGATTAATATATTATATATAATATTATAATAATATAATATTTAATATAATACATCTATTCCTCTATAATAATAGGAGGACCCAAGAATCACTGTTCATGCTATAGTAAATGTTACAGTAAATTACTGTAGCATTATATATATATATATTACATATATATTATATATATTACATATATATAATATATATTATTTATAATATGTAATATATTATATATATAATATATGATATATGATATAATATATATAATTACATATTTTTTATATAATAATAATATATATAAATAATATATTATATTATATATATATTATATATAATAATAATATTATATATATAATATATAAATATATATAGGAGGACACAATAATCACTTCATGGCTGTAGTAAAAGTACACGTAGCATTATATATATATAATCACTGTTCATGCTGTTGTAAATATTGCAGTAAATTACTGAGCAATTAATATATTATATAAAATATTATATGATATATATAATAATATATATATATATATATATATATATATATATATATATATATATATATATATATATATATATAATATAATATAATATATATATAATATATATATATATATATATATATATATATATATATATATATATATATATATATATATATAATATCTAAATATATAATTATATATAATATATAATATATATCATATATATTGATGTTATATATATAATATATTATATATTATATTATTTTATATGTATAATATAATATATAATATACATAATTATAATATATATATATAATAATATATATATATATATAATATTATATATATATAGGAGGACCCAAGAATCACTGTTCATGCTGTAGTAAATATTACAGTAAATTACTGTAGCAATTTATATAATATTATATATAATATTATATATGTATTATATATTATATATATATAATATAATATATATTTATATATAATATATAATATATTAATATTATATATTTAATATTATATATATATTATATATATATATATATATATATATATATATACATATATATATATATATATATATATATATATATATATATATAATATAATATATATATAATATATAATATTATATATATAATATATAATATATATAGAAGGACCCAATAATCACTGTTCATGCTGTAGTATTCCAAATATATATATATATATTATACATTATATAATATATGTTATTAAAATATTATATAATATTATAATATATAATTTATAGTATTCCAAATCCCAAAATATTGATGAAACAAACAAAATATTATAAATTATAGTATTCCAAATCCCAAAATATTGATGAAACAAACAAAATATTACAAATTTTGGTATTCCAAATCCCAAAATATTGATGAAACAAACAAAATTTTAGAGATCCCAAAACATGTAAAAAATTTTATGGATTTCAAATTCTATGGTGAAATCCATATCCATAAATTTTGGGATACAAAACAAACACCCCCTAATAGTCTATTTTACTCTTTATGATACGTTATTTTTCGAATTTAATGCTCGAATTCACCTACCTCAGTGGTCGCATCCATGCATGGGTTAGGAGTGGGTGTGGCCAAATCCGGGTGCAAACTAAAAGATCCACAGACGGGCCCCGTGCGGCGCGTTTTATCCCGCCCAAATCCCCAAATTCAAACCAAAAAGCGGGCCCCACCCCCATCTCCTCGGCTCCCTTTCCTCTTTTTTATATACATCTACCCGTTGTTATTCTTGCACAATCAAACACAAAAAATAAAGAAAAATCCCGAAACTTCTGTCAATGGAGACGACAATTAAGAGC
>NC_033799.1:18291499-18303101 GCF_001876935.1 Asparagus officinalis | reverse complement strand
ACTTCAACATTTTTTTTTAATAAATAGTAGTATTATTCTATTTTCTCTGATGATTTTTGATGATTTTTGCAGCGGTTTCCTTGGGATCCAAGCTTCGGTATCCTCTTCGATCCAGCGCGAGATCCAAGGCGGCGGCGATCGATGATTCATCTGAATCTTCTTCAGTTTCTAGAAGGTCTGATCCATTCTCGACCTGTCAATTTATCTTTTATTTTTCTTCAACTTTATCTTAAATAATTTAGGAGTAGTTTGCTTATTTTGTTCTAATATCTAATTTTGTTATTTATTTGGAAATAAAATATAAAACAGCGAAAAGAAGGAAGTATTAATACTTTTGACGATTCCACTAAAATTTACCATTTATTTGTATTTTATTTTATTTTTAAATTTTAGATTTTTCTTTTCAGGAATTCGTGAGAATGTCGCAAGTTGCTAACATGTGATGTTAATACAAACTTTAGAAAGCCTTTAACAACTCGAAATATCAATTAGACTAGTAATTACCAATTGCAGGACTCGTAATATAATCTCGTGTATCTGAATGATTGTATGCATCCAAAGTAATTACCAGCTATTTTCACCTTGAGGTGTCGATCTTTGTGCACCGTGTAGAAGTTAAGAATGGTGATGTGATGTTTAGTTTTGGGGCCTTATCTCCATCATATTGGATGAAGTACCTTGGCCAATATGTAGGCACATGTCTTTTAATAGGGAAGGTAGAGTAGTGTAATTTGCTCATTCGACAATGAAAACTACCAGAGATGGATTAACAAAAACCTTCCTTTAGGAAGGTTGGTGGATATGCTCGAGAATGTTGCGCATAAAGAAAATACAATAGCGAGCTTTGCTTCGTGGGAGATTTGGAACCTTACTACGATGCAAGTAGTCCTATATTGAATGGCATGCTAAGTTAATGATGAGTTACCACCCGTTTTTTACATTTCAATATTATTCTTTTTGTTA
This sequence comes from Asparagus officinalis, assembly GCF_001876935.1. Lineage (NCBI taxonomy): Eukaryota > Viridiplantae > Streptophyta > Magnoliopsida > Asparagales > Asparagaceae > Asparagus > Asparagus officinalis. Next base: position 18,302,138 of record NC_033799.1, on the reverse strand, counting down.
TAAGTATGCAATGGAGATAAAATCTCGCTGATATGTGAATTAATAGATGCTTAAGTTGAGTAGTTACTGGCACGTGCATAATGATTGTAACTCAAAAAGATTCATGATGATATCCTATCTTAGAGAGTAGTACTTTATAAATAGCTAAATACCTTCAACATAGAACTAGCAAGCGTACAATGATAAATGTCAAGTAGAATAGATTATGTAAACATATCCCCAAGCATACAGTCATTTTTAATGCTCTGACCTCCACTTCATAATTTTGAATCGATTTCATATGCAAAACTATGATTATTGGGTAACCACAAAATTGTTAAGATCACTTAGATCTAACTCGATATAATAATAAAGACGCCTGTTGCATAAGATGGATCAGAGTGGGTTAGCTGCATATAAACCATTAGTATATGAAGTTTTGGTTTTACATTCAAGTTATAATTAACACACCTGTACTCCATTCAAGGATATTCTCACTGCAGATATTTGAATGTACCAAAAAATTGGCATAAAATAATCGATAATCATTTGAACACCCGTGCAGCTTTGAACTTCAGGTGTTCTTTGATATTGAATCTATGTCTCGTGTTGTTAAATATATCCTAGTTATAATTAGGAGATGACCCAAGCATCTGAATTCCCGCAGGTTCAAGCCAGGTTCACCTCTACTTAATTCTAAGAATTTCAAAGTCTCTAATTGGGCTCCAGCTTCTTACGTTCTCTTTAGCTCTGCCTCTAACCTCGTTTTGATCACAAGTTACTTCAAACCTTCCACAAACTGAATATAGTGTTTTTGTTTTAATCTGATTGTTATTTTTATATGATAAATTAGGGTAAGGCCTCCATCAAATGTTAGCCAAAGTATGGATGTTCTTGATCTTTCTGCAAAGGATAAATCTACAAAACCTCCACGAAGGCTGTCGATACCTACAAAGTCTGCTTTTAGCCCTCGCCAGGCATCTGTCGGAAGCATTACTCCACTCTCTGATGTTTCAAAGTCATCTAATAGGCGAAAGTTCAATCTGCTATCCTCTGTCTCTTATTGGCTGGCACAGATCAAACTCTCAGAATCAGCTTCTAAGCACTCGGTTTCCCTTGGGTTCTTTAAGCTTGCGCTGGATTCAGGATGTGAAGTATGTATACAATTGACACCTTTATTCTCCTGTTACTTTTTTTTTGCTGTTAATTTCACGACAACAAAAAGATTAAGCTATGCTATTGATTGTTTAACAAATATATATCTTCGTCACTCAAAATCTGTCTGCTGGTTTAATTTGACTAGTTTATAGAATACGTTGGACATTTGTTTGTAAGTCTTTGCAGTTACATGCTTGTATACTATTTTGGAGAACAAATTGAGTATACAAATTAGTCTGTTGAGCTCTATGGAAACCATCTAATTTCTATTAATCATCGATGTAAATAGTGAAGAACTTTGTACATATTGTTCTGGAATTAGGAGATCACAAAGTATTGATGCATAAATTACCCCAAAGAACTTTAAGTAGGCAATTCAGCTATTCTTTTAGTGGGTTTATGTAAAAGTCCATTAAATTTTATGCGGAGAAAACTCAAAACAGCCAGAACTTTTGCAACCATGAAATTTGCTGCCTAATTAAATTTAAGCCTTTTGAGTTAAAACAAAAGAGCTTAAAAATTACTCCCTGGAATCATTATTCATAAATCATAATCGAAGTGAACAAGAAGTATTGAATCTCTTAGTTGTCTAGTTTTATTAATAGACAAAGATGTTGTTTCTCGTCAGGAGAGTGGTACTGTGTCTAAAGATAGATAGATGATGAATTACTAGTTTGTCTTAAAACATTTAAATAGCTATGTAGAAATATCACTTGCCTTTTGTTTTGGTGGACAAGGGAAGGTTAGAAAATGTCCGTTCTTGAACTGGTGTGGAGATTAGAAGGACAAATGATCTTATCCATTAAGGGAGGCATATAATCATGTATAATTTGAGTTGAGTTTCTTGTGCATTACTATTGGATGATAGCCAGCCTTGCATTTCCAGGCTTGCCATTTTTCTTTCTTATTCACTATACAATGCAATTTATATCTGCAGCCTCTGCAGAGGATGAGGGAGGAGCTGAAATCATATGTGCGCAAACACAGCCTCTTAACAGTACTAGGAGAAACTGCGAAAGATGTACTTCAAAGCTACAACATATTAGAAGAAGAGTTCGAGCAGTTAAAGCTCTCTAGTAACAGTCCCCAGTCACAGGAAGGAAATCTTGCTCCAAACAAAAATGCTGACAGCTCTTCTGCTTCTACAGGAGATAGGAATTTGAAACCAAAGTCACTTATCTCGAAAGCTCTTACTGTTTCTGAATCAAACAAGAAGGATACTGTAGAAAAGAGAGTTTCTGCGGCTAAGAACAGGGCTTCAAACATCAAGAATACAGATCCTGGTCCTGTAAAAGATGCTAATATTAGTAACATAGAGAAGAAACCTCAGAAACCGAGGAGGGTTGAGTCTAACCGTGGCAATGCAAAGATCAAGAGTTCAACAAAGGAACCTGTCGGCAAGAAAGGTAACAACAAGACTTTCTTTTGATTTCCAAATATATGTTTATAGACTGAAGTACATAAAACTAATGTTTATGTTTAAGGCGAAAACTATCTATATAGGTGCCACCTTTGATCTATTTTACATACATTGTCCAACTCAGAAGTCTGCAGTAACTGATCAATAATAATAATAAAAATAACAATCTTCCTTTTTATTGAATAATTCTAATGTGAATCTTGACCCTTAACATATGTAAGTTAGAAATGGCTGGCATGGAATAATGCTTAGTGGATGGTTGATGTTTATTTAACTTCCTTTTTATTGAATAAATCAGTTGACCCTATGCCTACTGAGGCAGCATCAAGTGAAGACAAGGACATACAAGAAGATAAAGAGAACATGGTATGTTCATTCCCTTGATTAATTCTTGCTCTTTTTCTTCTTATTATCCTTCTTTTTGGCTCATCACATAGGTTTTTCCCCCCGACATTGTTAGCTCCTCCTGCTTGTCATTTTTTTTACCCTTTGATCTTTATAAGAAGAAATGCAACATCATTATCTAATTATTTACCTTCTTGCTCATATTAGCTAGGTTAAATATCAGAAAATCCCCCTTTTAACTTTGGACAATTATAGGACAACCACCCTTAACTTTCAAAATATCAGAAAATCCCCCTTTTAACTTTGGACAATTATAGGACAACCACCCTTAACTTTCAAAATATCAGAAAACCTCGGATCATCATAAAACCTCCCTTTAACTTTGGGATTTTATTTAAACTTTGAGATTTTGTTAAAGAAAGCCCCTTTAACGTAGTTTTCTCTTGATATCGTTCACATTTTTACAGGATTGTCAGTCTATGGATGTTGCTCAAGTAACTGGGGAAGAAATTCAGGCGATTTAAGCCTCATCATATGAAACTTTCTATTTGTGCAAATTAAAGTTTGTTTGTGTTGATATTTGTTTATAGTCCTCAAAAAAAAAAAGTGAGCAGAATATTAGAGTGTGCGAAGACTGTTTGTGTTTGATTATTGGGTTTGTTTTAGAGTGAATACTTTATATTTTATGAACTCTGAAGTATCCTGCTATCCTTTTAAAGTGTAGTTATCAAATGATTTCCTCTAAATATTGTATTTAAAGTACGGCCTAAATACTCTGTGACCTTCAACCACTTTCCTGAGGTGAAGTGGCGCCATTTCAAGGCCCATGGGCTAAAATTTCAACCCTAAAATTGTTAACGTCATTTTCCGCTATTTATTGATAAATAAATAAATGGATCTGACTTGCGTCTTTTCTAACATCAGACTCACACTCATTATTAGCAATAAATTAAATTGCCATAAATGCCTATGAACTGTGAGCGGACCGTTAACCGTCCAACAATGTTTTGCTAAAGATTAGTATGGAAACCATACATGCATGCTTGGTGTCAGTCCTTTCCTTACGTTAATTTTTGGGTAAATATTAGAAAACCCCGTTAATTTTGAATGATTATAAAAAACATCCCCTCACTTCCAAAATATCAAGAAACCTCTCTTAAGTATGAAGGTTATCGCAGACAGCCCCCCCCCCCCCCCCCCCCCCCAAAAAAAAAAAAAAAAAAACAAAAAAAACCTACTTTCAGATTTATTAAAATACTTCTTTTAATTTTAAGATTTTAGTGGAAAATTCGCCTAAAATTAGGAGCGTTTTATGATAAATACTCAGAGTTAAGGGGCGTTTTCTATGATATTTAGCCTTACTTTTTAGCTCTGCTCAACATGGATCTCTTTTTATTTTTTATTTTCTCTCAACTGTAGAAGGGGGAGAAAAGAAAAGAAACTGGAAGTAGTAGATATTGTGTATCATATGTCTAATTGGTTGGTTTCCTAAAAACCAAGAAAAGGAAATTGGTATATGGAAACTATTAAAATATTATTTTCATTCATTTCCATCTCTAAAAACCACTCACAACATCCAATAAAATATTTTTTCATTCAACAACTCATCTCATCTCATTTCTTACTTTTAAAAATAAATCAATCACAAGAAATTGGTCACATCATCCAACTCATTTCATTTTATCTAATCTCATCTTTAAAAATCACTCACATCATCCAATAATATTGTGACAACTCATCTCATCTCATGAACATTTCATTTCCTCAAAAAAAAAACAAAGAAATTGATTTCCTTACGCATGCGTCATATTATCCAATAATATAATGACAACTCATCTCATCTCATCTATTTTCTTAGTTTTAAGAATTAAACAAACACAAGAAAAGAACCTAAACAAGGAAATAAGTTTCTTACAATTCATTTCCTTATTTTTTTAGCCAACCAAACAGTCTCAAAATATTTTTTATAATTTCTTTGTTTTTAAAATCACTCACATCATCAAATAATATAGTGACAACTCATCTTATCTCATCTCTTTTTTACTTTTAAAAAGTAAATCAAACACAAATAATCAACCTATTATAGGAGATATGTTTCCTTATCTTTGATTTTCATGTTTTTTTTACCAACCGAACGGACCCAAGATTCATGAGTGGAATTTTAGTGTAACCCTTACTTCATTGAGGTGCCCCCCCCCCCCCCCCCCCCCCGACAGAATAGAATAACCAACTCGATTCCTTCGACGAAGCTATCATACATTCAATTGATTTTTAATGAGCTAACATCAGAGCAGAAAGGATTCTATAAATTTATTAAAGCATCTTTCATGGGCCTCTCATGCCATTGCCTCATGAAAGCGACCAAAAAAACCCAGCCGACACTCCCTCTGTATTTTCAGAAAAATGTTCCCTTGGCTGTAACTGTTGGGCCTCTCATTTGGAACAATTATTCAAACCATAACTTAGTCTAAGTCAAATTAAATTTTAAGGATTATGTAGGGCTACCCCTTGTAATTCCAGTCTGTAATCTACAGATTATTCACGTAGATACGTAAACCCGAGGATCACCTGCGTAATTGTACCATACCACATGTACAAAGATGTAAATAATCATATCTAAAAAATTAATGTTGAACTATTTAACATGAGATTTTAGCTAGGAGCCTAGGAGACATCATGAAAGAGAGAGAACAATAAAGAAGAACAAAAATAAAAATATTATGAAAATAACTATCAAAAAAATGAAAATAAAAAAGATAATCGTGGATGATTCTATTTTTAGTAGGATTTGAGCCTTTAGCAGAAGTTTTTTTTTTAACAAAAAAAAAAAGGAAACAAAAATGTTTTTATATACTCTCAAATATATAAAACCAATTCCGGATTTCATTAAAAAATCAAGCGTTTGATGAATTATAAAAATTTACCATCTAATTATTCGACAGATTATTTGTTTCGCTGTTATTAGGATTTCTTTATCTCATAAAGTTATAGTTTCATTGTCTATAGGATGTTAATAAAAATAGCTTGTTGATTACTGCAGTAGAAATTCCATATCAACCTTAGAAAAAAATTAAGGAACAAAAAATCGATCTACTTTCTTGCTCGATGGTATTATCTTCTTTTTGTTTCTTTTTAATATATTTTCCAAATTTTAACTCTAGTATGAAATATCATTCGCATGGCACTATTTGGAGTCTAGAGCCTTGATTTTTTTAATTAACTATTTATTTATTGAATACATGCGGAACCTTTGCGAGGCACGAGTTAGAGATATATGCTCTACAAAGTCAATTTATTTATTTTGTTTCATGAACTAATAAATTATGATTTATTCTTATATGTGCATGATTATTTTATGGGTACAATAATATTGCCTAAGATTAAGATAAAAGAAACTTAGTGTTGTAGTCATTTTAGTGCTAAAAAATAATCTCCAATCAATAGCAGACAAGTGTCCTACATTATGTGTAATGGAGCTAGCTCTTCAAGATAACCAAAGACCTAGCTTGGACGACTCGACACGCCGACATCTCGCAAGGGTGACTCGAAAGGCGTTACATGTTGACCACTGGCCAAGTCAACTACTTGATCAACCTACTCAACCGACCATTTTGCCGACATCTTACGAAGGCGACTCAAAAAGATTGTCTTCTCGACCACCAGACGAGTAGAAAGGCGGCGAAATATCTTGACCCTCGAGCCCCTTCCCGCATGCTGACAGTTGATCATCTCACAATAAATGCCATTAAATGCATAATCGGGGCCATCATTCCTCCACCCCAATAATCTTTATGACACATCAGACCACGTCGACGCCGCACGCCTCCAGTCACTTTACATTAAACACGGAAATGACTTCCCATTCACTCGTCACCTGACACTTATAAAACAGATGCTGACCTGGTCGCTAGCTCGTGCTCGGCCGAAATTAGCATCCTACCATCTACTACCACTATAAATAGGGATACTATTTTTAACATAAAGGTAAGATCTTTATCTCCGCATTCATAGTACTTAATAAGGTCTATTGTTCAATTACTTCTCCACTCAAGTAACTTACTGACTTGATCATTGGAGGAACAACCGGAGAACCCAGCTCCGCCCTCTTACGTTTTTTTAGCTTTGCAGAGAAGAACAACACATTTTAGAACCGGACATTTAGAGGGTTAGAGGACCTCCATCAACCTAATATTTTCTCTTAGTGACTGTTTGATATTAGCCATCAACAGTTAGTTTTGATTGGTGAATCATAAAGATATAGGGCAAAGTTTTTCTAAAAAACCAATCTTAATAGTTCCTAGCTGAAAATATGAGCATTTCACTTAGAAGCTAACATAAGTTACATTGTCATATTAATGGAATAATATGTCTCAACCATTTGTAATAGTGGAGTACTAAGTGGGTCGTCCTCGGCGATAGGGTCAACTGATCCCGTCTTTTGTATTGGCATGAAAGAAGGGATTAGTCGAACCTATCGCCGAGGACGACCCACTTAGGGCATTCTACCACTCACTGGGCAATTCTCGAAGATGACTCAAGGGACATTCCCTGCTGTCGGCTAAGTTGAGGACTCGGCCCAGGTCTCAAGTCTATCCCCAGAGCATATGTTAACATTTCAGTCCATATCGGACAAAACTTATCCAGATTTTAGCCTAATGATCTCCGTGACTTGTCAGCTGCCCACGTGCCTCCATGACTTATCAATCATTTCCCGGGAAATGCGGCGACATCCACTCCCATGCCGAAGTGACTTACCCTCCAATCGCCAGCCGACACCTGTAAAGCGAGGGATGATTCAGTATACCCACGTGCCTTCTGCCACGCTATTAATTACTTCCCGAAAAATACGGAAACACCCTCTCCCATGACGAAGTGACTTCCCCTCCAGTCGTCAACCGACACATGTAGAGCAAATGATGACTTACCTTCTAGCTCACATTTTGTCACTGCCATTTTCATGGCTGAAGTGACCAATCTGTCATTGACGTCCTCTTTATATACAGATGATATTCACCATAGCCAAAGGAGGAGGGATGAGGGCAATCTAAAAAAAGGTTCTTGATCTAAAAAAACCCTAAAGCATACATGGCACAAAAATAAGAACAGACAGTTCTTGGTCTAGTCAGAGGAGCTCACGTAACCTCTAGGCAGAGACATTGTCACTTCAAGAACCACAGTGGTTCCTGATCTTCCCCTTCCCCACTCGAGTTTTACTAACTTGACAGTCGGAGGAACCACGGGGAACCGGTCCCCGCCCTCTCACGGATTATTCTTGTCTGTGCAGCATGAACATCAATCCCCCATTCAAGAACTAGGCATAAAGTCGAAGAAAAAAGCAGTCCCTCCATCACTCTCCCTTACCACGTCCCGGTAAGGACTCAATGGGGACCGATCCAGTTCCCGATCAGAACCAATCCCAGCTTGGATCCAATTGGCTGTGTGATATCAAGCATCAACAATAGTTGAGATTTATAATCTCATGAGATAAGGATAAGATCTCCTGAGATATTTCAGATGAGTTTAAATCTGACAACTATGAGAAAGAATCCCTACAAGATCCACCTAGCTATATGCTCCCTGTAAAAAGGAACTTATCTATCAAAAAAGACATAGTAAAGTCATAGACGTTCTTTTCTTTTCACGATTTTCTTTTCACAAAAAGAAATCTTTACAGAGCAAATTAGAAAAAGGAGAACCATCATATCCTGCATTCTCGGAAGCATCTAAAGAGATATTTCTAAAACTTATGAAAATTATATGACCTGTATATGACATGATCCTGCATATATGTAATTGTTGAGCATCTACAGAGGTATTTTTAAATTTTATGAAAATTACATGATCGGTATATGATATGAACCTGCATATATAATTGTTAATTGTTAATCTAAAAATTGTTCTACATCATTAAATTTGGAAAAAGAATATTAGATTTTTATTTTTTTTCCTTTCACGAGGATTCTCAGGCCAAAACCCGAGTTTGACCCCGACTCCAACTGGGTAAACCCCAAGTTTGTGGATCTCATCCTTCACTGCCACGCTTCAGGTTCGGCGGACGAGATTGAACTAGTGCCTTGAGTCTTCCTTGTTACTGCATGTAGAGATTTACGATTAAATGCTCACTAATTCACTGTTGTAGCAAGGACAAACTTAGCATTTAATTAGAGAGCACGTTTTATGAAATACACAAAACTGTAGGGGATTGGGATCCTCTACTACGTCATAATGCCTCTTAATATCTCCTAATGTTTCTCCACCTTTCGTTTTGTGCATAAGCACAAAATACGAGGATGTACTATGAAATAAAATGTGAAGATGCATTAGGAGATATTAGGATGTACTAGGATCCCAATCCTACCATAGGAAGGTAAACATTTAATGCTCCGGTGAGGGCCCATGTCAGTGATCTCCTTGCTGTCAGATATCCATCGCCTAGTATTTGGACGCAATGTTCTACAGGAATTTTGAGGATGTACGCGTAGACCCCACAGCTAATGCATACATAATCGTGTCACCTTAGAATTTTACTAAAGAAACAAAACTTTTTTTTTTTGTGACGAACTCGTATGTTAATTCAAGAATTATATTTTCTTTATTGCATTAGTTTCTTACTCTTCTCCTTCTTCTTCTTCTTCCTTCTTTTGAGTGATAGGGAAAACTTAATTAAGGGACTCCTATGCTCGAGGGAGAGCAATCACATCTTCCGAAGGACTCGGTCCTTTCAAGAGAATTCTAAAAAAATATTAATTTTTATTGCATTAGTTGTCTAATAGATACGTATGAGTGAAACAGTAATTTTAGAAAATATGGGGTGGTTCACATAGTTTTTAACTATTATTTACTCAGCATAATCATATAATTATGAAGATATTATTACATTTTTAAGATCAAGGCAAGCACAAAGGCATATTTTTTTGGGAAAAAGTGTTAATTTATAATTTTGATAGACATGTCAGAAAAAGTCATATGAAAAAAAACTCTAAAAACAGAGAAATTAAACTCGTAAGAAAAAAAAAGTACTGTGTTTAACAAATTAAATCAAGATATTAGCGTGCATTTATCAATGAGAATTTTGTTGGTCAAATATTTGAAGTTTTATCAATAAACTTTAAGGAATAAAGATATGCTTCATCTATGCACTTCAATAGCTTCGCTTCTAGCGAGATGTTAAACATTTGTGTCCTTCTTGTGTTCTCAAGAAAAATGTCGGAAATTATCTTAAAATAAAAAGACAAAAAAATAAAAAGTATTGGTTACACTTGTAGGTTTTTTGAGTAATTAAGGAGAGGCCCAAAAAAGTTGACTAAAGAAACAATGTTGAAAAGTTATAGTCTAAAGAAAATATGTACAGAATAGGCTAAGACCATCTCCAGCAGGTAGGCAAATTTTTACCTATTTTGTCATGCCACATCAGCTTATTCATCCAACACATCATTCAATAACACCCATTTCCCTTCCATTCCTGCAGCAGCTAGTTTTTCAGAAAGTTTTTTACTTTATTAGGGACCCACATGTCTCCATCATATACCCCACCATATTTCTCCACCATATTTATTCATTTCTTTTTCCCTATTTGATATATGTTATTATTATTATTAAAATTATTATTCATATATTTATAATTATTAATTTTTTTAATAATGCAATAAAAAATATATAATATTTAATAATATATTTTTAATTTAATTTTTTATATCAAAAATTCAAAAAAATAAAAACAAAACACACGATATTATT
>NC_033799.1:18286698-18291474 GCF_001876935.1 Asparagus officinalis | reverse complement strand
TGCCCTTGCCAAGCCTTTGGACAATTCTTCCATTGCCAGTGCATGCAATCGATACTTCCAATCATCCCAGGAAAACCACGATCATGGCCAACTTGGAGCAACCTCTGCAAGTCATCCAAATTTGGTCGTCTTAAGTATTCATCTCCAAAACAGGCTATTACCCCTTCACAAAACTTGCGAGTACACTCAATTGCAGTGGATTCCCCTATCTTCACGTACTCATCACAAGCATCCGCTGCCACTCCATATGCAAGCATGCGTATGGAAGCCGTACACTTTTGGATCGGCGTTAAACCAAGCTTTCCCGCATTATTGCGTCTTTGAATGAAGTAGTTGTCATAATTTGATATAGAGTCCACAATCCGCAAAAAAAGTGGCCTCTTCATTCGATACCTCCGTCGGAATTGTTCGTCAGTGTAGGTGCATGACTCGACAAAGTAGTCGGCCATGAGCCTCTCATGAGCAGCATGGTGATCTCTATATATTGATTTTCTCTTATGGGGTTGTTCGCTTCTCCTTTGCAATTCTTCAAGAAGTTCTTGCTGCCTATCAAGTATTTTTCCTTCTAGCTCCCATTGTCGTTGGAACTCTTCGAGATCAAAGCCATTTGGGGGTAGATCCATTGGGTTGTTTGAAGAAGAAGGTTTGAATTGCTAAGTGTTGATAGTGAGTGGTTTTCATATGATGTGTGATACATTATTTATAATGAATGACCTACGGATTCCAATAAGTTGAATGAAAGGATTAGGTATGGTTCAATTTCAGAAGCTAGTTGGTAGATATGTCCAGATTCATTTTTGTAGTATAGTAGCTAGTCTTGTCACTTTCAAATTCAGAAGCTAGTTGGTAGATATGGCCAGATTCATTTTTGTAGTATAGTGGCTAGACTAGACTTGTCACTTTTAATTTCAGAAGCTAGTTGGTAGACATGGCCAGATTCATTTTTGTAGTATAGTGGATAGACTTGTCACTTTCAATATCAGAAGCAAGTGGGTAGACAAGTCATTTTCAATTTTCAGAAGCAAGTGGGAAGACATGGTCAGATTAATTTTTGTAGTATAGTGCATAGACTTGTCACTTTCAATATCAGAAGCACGTTGGTAGACATGTCACTTTCAATTTGAAACAGTAAAACACACAATATGGAACTTAAAGATCAAACAGATCCTTCTTCAACGTGTTATAAACATACTCATCTTCTTCATCACGATCTTCTTTGTTCTTCAAGATCATCCACACCTCCAACTTCTTAGCATAAGCAGCTTGTTTCTGACCTGCGGCGTACTCCAACATCGCTGAATTTTTTCCCACTATTGGAGTTCTCATTCACGTAGTCTTTAATTTTACCCCAAAAGGTGTCACCTTTTTGATTGTTACCCAATTCACTATCATTGCTAACGTGAAAATAACCAGTTAGCAAAAGGATGTTGTCTTCGGTGCTCCAAGTATCGTAAGTAGTTTTCTTGACTGATTGTTGGGTTGGAGGTAGAAAACTATGGGGAGTATCCCCACCAACATTTCCCAAAGATACCTGGGTGGAAAAATCTGGGATGTCTGTCGATCCACTACTGAAACGAGGAGTCGTTGGCTGGCTCGACTCTGGATTTGGAACGTTCATATGGGAAGGAACATAGCTGTTTCCAGGAGATGGTTGATACCCATAAGGAAGATAAGGGTATTGCATGCCAAAATTTGGTTGCATCATATAGGGCATTTGAAAATTGGGTTGCATCCCGGTATTTTGATTATTTTCTAGGCGTTGCATATTTGGATGTTGAGGTTGATTAGGAATGTTGTAATTGAAGGGGAAATTAGGAAAGTTTTGTGATGGATCCATGAAGAAGATTGAAGAAAATAGTTTCAGAAAAAAAAAGGAAGGAAAATAGGGTGTTGAAAACTCAATTTTTTTTTGGTGTCCAAATAATACAAAGTTAGGCTCTATTTATAGAGCTCGAAAAATTATGAATTATGGTGCAAAAATAAAAAATTAATTCTGAGTAAATTATTGTCAAAATATCAATTAATAATTGAGGATGTCAGCAGCAGTGCACGCGGACACGTGTTGCTCAACCATTGGGCCACATAATTTTTCCTTTCTTTTTTAATGCCAGCTGCTTTGTGGAGGGGCCCGCTTGAGTCAAATTTGTGCAGAGAAAACGAACGTGAAAATTTTCCCCTCTGCGGCTTCGTTTTTCATTTCCCTATCCGAAAAACCTCCGGCTGTACCAAAAAACACTCGCGAAAACCACCTGCTGCGGGTGGTCTAAATGTTAGAAGATCCTCCCCTAACATTTGATAATTTTTAGATAACCTCCTGTAACTTTCAAAATATCAGAAGCCTCTTTTAAATATGAGGATTATTAAAAAAAACTCCCCTTTAACTTTATCATTTTATCAGGAAACCATCTTTTAACTTTGAGAATTTTACCAGAAAATCCCTCTAAAACCATTCTCTTAGAGTGTTTTCCTGATAAAATCTCAAAGCTAAAGGGGTTTTCGATAACCCCAAACTTCAGAAGAGTTTCTGCTATTTAGCCTACAAAATATACATTAAAAAAAGGTTTTCTTAATCACTATCAGCCTGAACATCTTATTTATTTTAAAATAAATTTCCCAAAACACGTTGAGTTGAAAAAAAAATCCCAACGATACTTTAAGTTACATTAATGAGGTATCCTAGACGGAAAATTCCGTCTAGGATACTCATCATTTCGTCTAGGATGAGTATTCTAGACGGAATTCCGTCTAGGATATGCGTCTAAGAAGTTTCCGTCTAGGATGTAGTATTCTAGACGGAATTTCCGTCTAGAATACATCCTAGACGGAATATTCTAGACGGAATTCAAAACCGTCTAGAATACATCCTAGACGGATTATTCTAGACAGAAATTCCGTCTAGAATACTGCATCTTAGACGGAAAAAAATTCCGTCTAGAATGAGTATCCTAGACGGAAATTTCCGTCTAGGATACTCATCCTAGACGGAAATTGATGGTTTTGAATCATCCTAGACGGAATTTCCGTCTAGGATGCTATGCTACAGTAGTTTTTTTTTTTTTTTTTTTGCAGAATCTGCTTTTGGGGCATGTACACAATATTAAAGAACAACTAAATTATTATCATATAAATTAATTATATATATTATTAAAACAAACAATTACAACATTAAAGTTCCAATACTAATTCAATATACATATAAATTATTCTAGACGAAATAGACGGAATATTCTAGACGGAAAATTTCCGTCTAGTTTAATACATTCTAGACGGAAAAAATTCCGTCTAGCCCGTCTAGAATACGTGATTTTCTACTAGTGATTAAAGAGCTAATAATTGGTAAATTTTTATTAAAATCTAATTTGACAAGAGATGACCGGCAGCTGGAGGGCGTGGCGCTAAACATGATGATCGGAGGTCACCGAGGATCGTTAGGGGGCGGTGGCAATTGTTTGAGGTGGGTTTGATTCTAATAGGAGACTTTTATTTTGGTTTTAGATGTAAATACGTAAGAAAGATAAAAAATCCGAAGGCTCAGCTGGCAACTCCCCGTCTAGCTGGATTAAGACTTAACTAAGTTGGAGTTGGTTAATCCTAACTTCATTAAGGGGGTGTTTGTTTGCATGCAAGTGAAAGATGAAAGTGAGAAAGTTACTTTCATTTAACAATTAAGGTGTTTGTTTTCATGTAAGTGGTTATGAAAGTGAGATGTAAGAAAGTTGCCACATAAGATTTAATGCAACTTTGACTTACCCTAAAAAAGTGGTGAAGTCACATGAAAGTGACAAAAAGGTAAGTAATTTAATTAAATGATTTTAATTATATTTTCTAATTAATCTTATTTTGCCACGTCATCTTCACATTGCACTTTCGATAATAATTTAATTTTTCAAACAAACACTGTATTTCACTTGCGTGCTGACATGGATGTAAAAGTCATTTGTAAAAAAAAGTAACTTGCATATTTTAAATTCACTTTCAGATTGCCAAACACCCCCTAAATGTGTCGTGCGCCAACTCAAACTTTAAGTTGAATCCGGAGTTGAAGGCTAATCACAATCATAATAGTTTTTATAGAGGCCAAGTTAACATTTTTCTTAGAAGCCAAGTTGACTTAGGGCATCTCCAACAGCTTTTCTAAAATTTTCTCCAAAATAGGGAAACAAAAGTCATATTCTTCAAATTATTTTTACACCAACTCCAACAACTTCCCCATTTTGAAGAATCCATTTTTTCCTCCAAAAATTTGGAGAATGCTGCAGATTTGGGAAAGCTTCCCCGTTTTTTCTCCTCCATCCCTATTTTGGGGAATGAGATGAAGAATCTGTTAGACCAAAAGCCTAACTATATTCTCCAAAAGTGGAAAATGGGGAAGCTGACATCTTATTTTAGGGCCTTTTTAATAGAGAGGTGCAATATTCTTATACACAGAGTTTAACAAAAGGTATAACTAAAATCAAAGGTATTGTGAAAAAGGGTGTTTGAGAGTCTTTGTCTGTGCAAAAATAATTATAATTTAGATGTGATAGCGGATTATTTTCGATCCCGCGGTGTTTTCCTATCGAGAGTGTCGATGCCCCGGGACTCAGCGATGAGATTAGAGGATAATCTCCAATTAGTGACGGTATGGGATCAATCAATGGAGAGAAGTGAGGAGACGATATGGGATGAATCAGCGCCATGTGACGAGGCATACCCTTCGATTAGTAGGAAGTCAAGGGCTTCACACGGAAGTCTCCAAGCATTGAATTTATTAGCTGAACTCATGGGGATAATGGC
>NC_033799.1:18271435-18286688 GCF_001876935.1 Asparagus officinalis | reverse complement strand
GTCATAAAAACGAGAAAGCCTGGCAACGAATTCATTGACTGAAAGTTTGCGCGTTGACTTCAGAGAATCAGAATCGTCTCTGAATAATTCAATGCTTTTTTGCTGGAAATTTTTTTTTTTAATGTGAAAATAGGTTGATTCATTAATCTAATCCTTCCCATTTTTAGTTTTTGAGGTAGAAAAGAATGATTTATTTTTCAATTTCGTTAATAACACTTCTGTGTTTGAAAATTGGCTCTTACTCCTCGAAAAGACTATCAACGGTTGGCTCTAGAGAGCATGGTCTAAGAAGTCAAGTTTCACCTCTTCTTTTCAGTAAGGCCTCAACTTTCTATTTTTTATCAAAGAAGCACATACATTTTGACTCTCTCTTCTAAAAAAACCTCAACTTTCTTTTTTTGATAACTAAGCCCCTAAGTTTTAGGGCTTTCTCATAAAAAGGCCCTATCTTCTTCTTCTCCTTCTTTTCTTCTTTTATTTGGACAATGAAATCCCTAAGCTAACAAGATGGCTTAGAGGCTCATTCATTAGAAGAGAGGAATAAAACTTAGGAGTTTCATTGTAAAAAGAGAACATTAGGGGATTCTTATGAGGGAGGGGCTTATTTGTCATGAATAAAAAGTTGGAGAGTACTCCTCAGAAGATATGGTAAGACGTAGGGGCTTTTTAGACTATGTTCTCGCGCTAGCTTATCATGACTTACCATTAAGTTTAGCGTACGGATAGGAAATAATTAAAACACTTTCGAATATTAGCTGTTCTTATATATGATTTTCGTTAGGCAAATATACTAGAGCATAAATTTACGGTTTTTTTAATAACTTGTGATAATAATGCACAGTTATATGGGCTCCTGTCAGTTGTCGGTACAGTAAGGACTCAACTTGTGATAATGATACCTGGTTGTTAATAACTTGCGAACCGTGCTCTCTCAGCATCTGAATCCTTAACGGAATAATTTAACTATTGGTTTTTAGCCTACTAGGTTTTATACACGTACAATGTACGTGGTTAAATATCATGATTATCAATAAATATCATGATTATCAAACCACAACGGGTTCACCCAAAATTTGGTGTGTTGGGGTTTTAGAATATGTAGATCAAGTTCAACGGAACGGATCATCCACAATGTATGTCAATCAAGTGATCATCAATGACTAAGAAACTTAGTAGACGTCCACTTACGTCGGATGTTGCTGAACGGCTGAGAAATCCCCATTCAAAAAGTGACCTTTTAACAGAGGACATCTCGTGACCTCTGTTCAGATCCCCAGACTCGATTCCGACCCCAGAGCCCTCTCTCTCCCCAGACTCTCCTCCGACCCCCAGAGCCCTCTCCTCCCTTCTCGCCGTCGAGCCGAGAACCCAAACCCTCTCCCTCTCTTCCAAGCGTCGAGCAGTGCCGACGCCCTCTCGCCGTCGAGCTCCGCAGAGAGAGACCCTCTCAGCCGTCGATCAGCGCCGATGGCTCTTGGTGAAACCATCTCGCCGTCGATCAGCGCCGACGCCCTCTTGCCGTCGATCTCCGCAGAACCCAAACCCTCTCGCTTGAATCAGCTGCGTTTTCATCTTCTTGCTTGATTTAAGGCTTTTTGATGTGGGTTGTTGATGTTTTAAGCGATTAGTTTCTAGGTTGTTGTTTGTGAAAGTGAGTAGATTTGGGGAAACTTTAACCCTAACTTTTTAATTTTAATTTATTTTACTCATTTTTAATTTTGATTTATAGCTTGGTGTTAAGACTTCTTGCTTGAAAGTGAGTAGATTTAGGGCTTTTTAATTTCTAGGTTGTCGTCTTGACCCCCCGTTGGTGTTCTTCTTGTTAGAATATGCTTTTCCAGCGGCCAGCATAAGTTGTATTTTTCTTCTATCATAGATATTATAATATGCTCATTACAGTCCGCTGGTGTTGTATTTTTCTTCTATCATAGATATTTGAACGATTATTGTGTGGTTGAATATGAGATCTGCAGAATTCATATGATCCCATTTATCTGAACCAAACATAAATTGTGCCCAGACTTCTATGTAACATGAAGAAGAAAGAAAATCTAGAGAATGTAAAATTAGAGATTTTTTGTGTGCTACAATTTTGAGACAATCTAGAGATTTTTTTTCTTTCCTGCGGATAGTTCAAACAACAAAGTCAAGAAGAAGAAAATGTAAAATTTTACATTGACAGATACAACATCTGTTGGAAGCCATTAACATGTCACACAAAAACATTCTTGCATATAAAATTTTACACTGAAACATTTTGAGTTCTCTCCTGGGTCCATGTGACAATGTTTGCAACTTGGTTTTTTTAATCTATCATCGATTGCTTATTGCCACATTGGTTATCCACTTGAGAGTACATGCATTGTTTACTGCAGTGATGGCAACCTGTGGATTTTAAGCTAAAGTACATGAGGATGGTCCCCCCCCTATAAAACCGAAATGTCTCTTTGATCTGGATGAATGTAGACCTGGCTATAACTTCATATGGATGCACATATTCTAATTTGCTCTTTAATATGATTGTCTGGTTAAACTTTTGTATCTGTAGCCGTGGATCATGGAGTCATCTTCAAGCAATCGTCGTGGACTATTGTGTTATTGTGGAAGGAGGGCTATACTCTCTACATCTGGAACTAAGAAGAATCATGGTCGACTGTTTTTGGGATGCGCTAATTGGAGAGAGAGTAATTGTGGATTCTTCAAATAGGTGTCTGATGAAGATGAATTTGAAGGGTCAAAGGCAGAGCTTGTTCAGACGAATCAGTCGAGTGTGACGCCACAAGTTTCAAGAGCCGTGTCAAGTGGGGAAGTGCGGGAAAGGAGAAAGTTTTTCCTTGATATTATGGATTTGTTGAAGGTTGTTGTATTTTCTCTTTTATTTGGTATTTTTATCGGATTTGTATTTGGTATTTTTATTGGATTTGTGATAAGTAGAGTGTAAGAATGTATTATTGGATTTGTTGAAGTGTATGTTCTCTGCATGTGTACTATATATGTTGCCCAGGTTTATGTTGAAGTGTTATGTTCTCTGTATGCCAAGGCTTATCAATGGTAATAAGTTTGCGGATGAAACATCAATCACTTGAAATCTCTATCAACAGGAGACATACTAGTAATCTTTTTATTTCCTCTTCATGTTGAGTGTACCTGCAAAGATGATATCCCACCCTACGCCTTTAGAAAGTTTCCTGTAAGCTTTCTATTTCCTCTTAATGATATGCAAGGATTGAAATGGGGATTTGTTCATGCCTTGTATTTCCCCATTTATGTCTCCTCTTAATTGATTAAGTTGCTATGTTGCTTTCTAATCCATGTCTATCCCATAAGTTGTATTGTTGCTCCATATTGTTGAAACTTAGGCTCTGTTTGGCAAAACTAGCTGAAAGCTACTAGATTATAGCTGAAAGTTGTTAAGCTAGCTGAAAGCTGTGAAATTATAGCTGAAAGCTGATAGCTGTGTAGCTAGCTGATTGAAGTAGATCTGTTTGGCAAAAGTAGCTGTACAACTAGCTGAAATTTGAAAATGACTAAAAAGCTGATTGAAGTAGATCTGTTTGGCAAAAGTAGCTGTACAACTAGCTGAAATTTGAAAATGACTAAAAAGGACATGCAATATTATTAATATAAAATTAGAATTACTCAACACGCAATTTATCTCATGCAGTATTCTTCAACAATATCGATAGAGTGACGCTAAAAAAAATCCATGTAGCAACACATAGGGAAATTATATTTTGGCTATCATCTTTGCTGAAGTACTAACATAGCTCAGTTGTACATGGCCCTTACAAAATTTTACTACAGATAACAATGCAACCCAACCAGAACCCTTCTCAGTACCTTAGTACTATCTATATAATGTAATCTATACTAATACAAGAAAGTGAAACATTGATAAATGCAACTATAAACACCATTTCTCTTCAGAAAACAAAACAAAACCGCATACAGAATACATGTTAGCTACAGATTGCATGTTAGCGGTGAATTTTTTTCATGCGCATGTGCCAAGTTTTAAATGCAAAAATGACGCAGAAGTTATTTTAAATACCAAACAATTAAAAGTGGTCATGCCAATTTAATTATTTAGTACGCTAAACTCCTGAAAGCTTTCAGCATTTTATAGTAAACGCCCAATAACCCCAATAACTTTCGTAGAAAACCCCAAATGTGTTTCGGGTAAATTACGCTAAACTCCAATACCTTTCAAAATGCACTTTTTGTATTGGAAAGATTCAGGGACCAATATCATTTAATTTTTAGACCGTCCAGTGGTGAACTCAGACTTCTGCATCTCACCGCACCGTTGATTTTCGCGCGCGAGTGAAGCGTGAGATTCCAGCAGAAGCATTATATTATCACGAGCTTGTGCTCCGTGAAAAGCCTCTGAAACTTTTGCACAGTGCATCAGAATGCAGTGGAATGCCTGAACCACTTTGGCTCGTTATTTATTAAACAGGTCAGGTCGAGACACACTTATACGGGTCGGGTTAAATTTTATACGGGTCAGGTCGGATCGACCCCATTTGCCACCCCAGTCGGAGTATAGGAGCAGAAGTAGCCCATCAACAGAGAGCAACATTCAGTCGAAGCTCCCCAAACAATGAAGAAGCCCTTGAATACGTTTACTCAAATTTGTAAAACATAAAATGCCTGACAAAGGTTTTTGTATACCTTACATTGTGAAATAGATAAGGGGAAAAAAAAGACAATAATGATAATACATACACTTCCATTTACACATTTATTTGGAGATCATGCTATCCATTTGCCAAAACACCCCCAAATGTGACGGATCTCTTAGCTTCTTTGTTTCAGCCATTTATTTGGTTATTTCAGGAAAAGCATTTCTGACATTTAAGAACCACATATCATATACACACAAAAAGCTGAAGGAAACAGAATACCGTCTTAACATTATTTACAACAACACGGATATTGCAACTCTCAGTTCTAGACTCATTTCCTTCGTCTTTCAGTTGTTTACAAAAAATGCTTCAAACAATCCTTTGATACCATTCGAGCTTGCGCTGGTAATTTTGGTGTTAACCTCTTCTGTCCCTGTTGGTGATAGCCACCTATCTCGTTCCCTATAACGACACAGACATGCGCATGCTTATTAGAGGGCATTAGATATTAATCATTTAACAAAAATCGGAAGAAGATCAAGAAATTGAAGCCGTATACAAGGATTTCCTTTGCTCTTTTGTCTCCTGGTTGCTCAGAGAGAGAGCACAAATTCAAAACAACTTACAGATCATGAACTACACGATAGCAAGAGAACAATGGAATCTCAGTTCGATCACGAAAGGTGACAAAAATCTCGTATTAGGGAAAAAAACCTTTGGAGCCAAAAAACAAGTTTACAACAAAGGGCTAGTACTCACTGGGTGATTTAGTAACTCATAAGCAGGACTGATCAAAGTTTTGATCAAGGCTAATACTAACTACTAACTAGACTACAAATAACGTCACTACGAGTTGGTACTGCTTCTCATTGTTTTAAAAGCCTTGCTCTTTAAAACGATGCCGGTACTACACTTTGATGAAGTGGAATAATGTGGCATGCTGATATAGACATCATAAATGTTGAGGCGGGCATCTTTAACTGAGAAAAAGAAAAGAAAAACCTGACATTTATAAAACAAAAATGGACAAAAGAAAACCGCAACTAGCACCTTGAATCTAGTAAAGAGGTATTAAAATCACGAACTTCCCTCATTTCAGAAGTTGTCCCTCTTGAAAGTATTTTATCACATTGACTCCCATAATAAGTGAGCAATGTTATCACGAACTTCTCTCATTTCAGAAGTTGTCCCTCTTGAAGAATTACTATTCTCATCAAGATCCTCGAGTTCATCTTGAGTTTCATCTTCGGGTACATAATTTGGTTGCTGTTCTAACACTGTAAACAACGGATCATCGACTGAGTTAATGCGAATATAATTATGCAATGCAAATGCGGCCATAATAATATCAATTTGGGTCTTCACACTATATTGTGGCATTTGGTGAAGAATCTTCCATCTTTTCTTCAAGACTCCAAATGATCTCTCAATACAACTACGAAGAGATGAATGCGCACGATTAAAAGTTTCTTTAGCATTGGTTGGCGCCTCTCTTTGAAACTGCGATTGATGGTACCTTATTTTGGGATACGGTACTAAATATCCCAGTCTATCCGGATATCCCTTATCAACCAAATAATATTGACCTATATTAAAATTTAAGAAAAGTGAGATTAAATAAAGAAAATATTATGACTATAATATATCGAAGTAAATAAATTTAATCAAAAAACAAAAACAAACCTTGTCGAGGATAAGGAAAATTCATTGTTGGCGTGTTAATCGCATGAAGAAAAACACGTGTATCATGTGCTGATCCTTCCCACCCAACAGACAAAAATGTAAAACACATATCAAAGTCACACACAGCCATGACGTTGAATGTGGGGATGTCTTTTCTCCCTCTATAACGCAATTGATCAGCCTCGGGAATACATGCTGCCACATGAGTACCATCAATGCATCCAATACAATCCTATAATTTAAACTTCATCATTATAATAATGGTACGTATCAAAATTTACAAATTAAGTATCAATTACAATAATGTTTACCTTAAAATAAGGCATGTATCTTGTATCATTGGCGATTTGAGGTGGTATGAATTGAAAGTTTCGATCCTTTGGTTGTATAACATCCCGTGCAAGACCCATATAACCTTTATTTCTACCACAAATCGCTTCTAAAACTTGGGTAATGGTTCTACTAATAGTCTCACCAGAACGTTGAAATCGCTCACAAACATCTCTATTAGAGAGACCCAATGCAATAGTATAAACAAATATACCCACTTTTTCAACCACTGTCATGTTCCTACTAGGTGTTAATCCATATTTGGATTGTAACTCTTCACATAGTAGCAAAAATACTCTTGATTCCATTCTAAAGGCATTCACACATCGAATAGGATGTCCATTTAGAATTTCTCTCATCCAATCTTCCCCTCTTTGATGTGAAGTCATGCATGGTTCTTTGTAAATGTATTTGTAGTAATATGTAGCTATAGCACTTGTTGTACATGCAGTTATAAGCCAAAATATTCTCTGCTTTTTCTTCCTCCTTTTCTTCATATCCATAATACACCTAAACAATGATTAGTTTAAAAAAATGAAGATAAGTCTAAACAAGGTACAATGCAAATTAAACACAACCACAAAGTTTAACAGTCCATACAACCATAAAATTAAGAATTCATGCAACCAAATTAAACACAACTTCACCACTTTATAAAAAAAATACAACGGCTGAAATATCTAAAAGTACCACACTTAATTAAACAAATACATAATAGTTCAAACGTTTACTTGACCTTCATATCATACATAAACTTTAACCAAGCCAACCTAGAAGCATCATCCTCCATAGCAAAGAAAAAATCCCTTCTCATAGCATCCTCAAGTAAATAAACAGCATAACACCACAAAGCACTACCCTTTTCCAAACCATCCATATTGTTAAGAACATTCATCACCATTACAGCACAATTCACTGGTGTTTGAGTATTTGTCACGCTATCAGGAGCACTACAATCTGACTCAAGTGCTTGGGCTGCACGACCACAAAATGCAACCATGTTTTCAAGATGATGATTCATCATTGCTGATCCCGTAGATTGTCTCCTTTTACGCTTCATTGGCACAGAATTCACTGTTTTTGTGGCAGTTTTTTGTGGTTCTTTAGAAGTCCTCCTATCACTAGTTGGTACTTGGGTAACACCTTGGCTTTGGTTAGGTTGTTGATTATCAGCATTAAGCACTTCATTTGAAAACTCATGCCAAAAAGTACCCTCACTTCTTTCTAGGTTTTCCAAGCGAGATGAGTGTTGACTATATTCCGAGTAAACGTGATCTTGAGTATCATCATACTCACCAAATACTCTCTCTTCACTATTGGTTTCCTCTTCTTCAACACCTTCTTGAACCCCCTCAACATTTCCAGATTGTACATCATTCACAACCACGCTTGAAGGATTCATGCCGGGAGTAACGCATTCTAACCCGTTAGCTACTACATCTGAGTATAGCTGATCCTATAGCTCTTCAATGGCACGTGGTACCCCTTTGTTACGAAATTTTTTAGCTTAAGGTTTCTTCTACACAATATCATAAACTATTAAATCAAACAAATTATTATTTTTTCTTTAATTTACCAATTATGACTATGTGAGAAAACAACTAACCTTGATTTTTATCTCCCACCATTCATTGGAACAATCAAGCTTTCCAGTTATGTAATCCCAACCTAGGCCAGTTTCAGATTGTTTCAAACCTTTCCAAATTCTCCAATCTCTCTTCATTTGATCATACTTGTTTTTTAAAGAATTTCTAACAAAGTCATTATTGACAAGTTATTGACAATTAAGAATTTCAAACTGAAAGATTAAATTCAATACAAGAATTTCTAACAAAGAGTTATTGACAAGTCATTATGCCTTGTAACAAAGAATTTCTAACAAAGTCATTATTGACAAGTTATTGACAATTAAGAATTTCAAACTGAAAGATTAAATTCAATACAAGAATTTCTAACAAAGAGTTATTGACAAGTCATTATGCCTTGTAACAAAGAATTTCTAACAAAGTCATTATTGACAAGTTATTGACAATTAAGAATTTCAAACTGAAAGATTAAATTCAATACAAGAATTTCTAACAAAGAGTTATTGACAAGTCATTATGCCTTGTAACAAAGAATTTCTAACAAAGTCATTATTGACAAGTTATTGACAATTAAGAATTTCAAACTGAAAGATTAAATTCAATACAAGAATTTCTAACAAAGAGTTATTGACAAGTCATTATGCCTTGTAACAAAGAATTTCTAACAAAGTCATTATTGACAAGTTATTGACAATTAAGAATTTCAAACTGAAAGATTAAATTCAATACAAGAATTTCTACACTCTGGATGATCCATGTACAGAATCCATTTTAGAGAAGTGGCTTGTACATGAACCCAAAAAAAAGTTTCTTTAAGCTTTAAATGGTAATAATCATAATATCATTTCTATGGAATATGGATTAATACTTATGGCATCAATGCCTTCTGGGTGCTAAATTTCTCCATTTTACAGATTTCAACAAAAGTCAAAAGGCATATCTGAATTTCTCTCATCCTAAGAAATAATTAGCATGTATTCCAGTCTCTTAATCATCCACACACTTCTCTTGATCCTTATTTATGTTATGTTTGGGACAATTTAGCTGTAAATGGCATACATAGAAGTGTTCAATGAGGATATATGGCAAGATGTGGTCTACGTGGTTGGTTGATAAGTTGGGTAATCATGTCAAGTCACATGCATTTTAGAGAAAACAATGAGAAACAAACTATATATTCAAGGACACAAGACTTTGCATGTGCATGCAAATTCATGTCAAATCGCATGCTTAAAGGCCTCACACAAAAATAGAAATCTTGCAAGGATATTTAGGACTGATATAAGAGAATGAAATTGTGCAGAAACACAAAATGGGGGAGGGAGGGAAAATGATCGGGAAAGAGATATGCATGAGAATGTGCAGAAGTTATACAAGGCAAAACAAAATTTAAACAAGATTTGCATAGATTTCCTTGAGATCTCGAACAATGTCAATAAAGCCTCTCAGAAATTTCCAGTCGCATGCAGGAAATGAAGTGCCTAAATAGGACTCGAGACAAATTTCAATAATTACCCTGGGCACGTTTAATTAGTGGACATATGAATTCTGGATTTTAACTTTGAGGGAGAATAACAAGTTAAAGTTATACCATATCACCTTCACTTTTAATGCGTGCACAAGTTTTTAAGCTTGTATTTCCAATCCAGCAGAGATCAACATCAGATGATTATGGTTTCCATTCAACAAAACATAAAAAAGTTAAACAACTCCTGTTAATCTTATACGAGTACGCAGCTTGAATGACCATGCCATCACTATGGAATCAGAATTTTGTATAAAGTTATACTATGCAAAAACCTAGACCAAAGTATCAAGATAACTGGACTATGCAAAAACCTAGACCAAAGTATCAAGATAACTGGATACAAGGTTGTTAGAAATGTAGAACATACTTGTCTATGTGATCACATTCTCCAGCCACCACTTGACCTCCATTACCTAGTCTCTTACCAGTTATAACTTCATGATTGCTTGCTTAACATAAACAATACTGTTGACCAGTAAAAGTAATCTTTCTACTTGGACAACTTCGTGACATAATTTCACCACACTTTGGACCAAGAATAAAACTCAACGAACCAGGGTAAAAGACAATAGAACAGGTCATGGATTTTGATCAAAGGACTAAATCCATCAGAAACATATCCAGCAATTGGTTAATCTGATATTTACTGGAATATCAGATGCACCTTCCAGTGCATCTAAAGATTAAATTCATTACATTCTAATATGGCAATTTCTAACAAATAATTTCTAACAAAGATTAAATTAAATTCACTGATTACATGAGCTAGCAGGCCAGGAAATTAAGCTCATAGTATGCAATTTTTCGTGAGAGCATCAACAACACTTTCGACTCTATTTCTATACATTATGAAAGTTCCTACAAAAAGAATTAATATTTAGATGGTTATAGTTCAATTTAAATTTAACTAACACTCTCATAGGCAAAAAAAATTTAGATGGCACATATATACCCGGTCATGACTGGATCAGAGACTCAGATCTATACCCGGCACAAAATAAGGCACGATCGAAGAAAAGTGAGGAGATTTTGAAACTAGAAAACACAAAATAAGGCACGATCGAAGAAAAGTGAGGAGATTTTCTAGCTTACGGGGAGAGAGCGGCGGTGATCGGATCGACGTCGATCGAGCGCGGTGATCGAATCGTTGTCGATCGGAGCGGATCGGATCGGCGGCGGTGATCGGATCGGGGAGAGAGCGTCTGTGATCGGATCGGGGAGAGAGCGGCGGTGATCGGATCGGGGAGAATCGCGATTCCTTCTTAGATGGATTTTTTTGTTGACGGCAGAAGAGTTTCACGCGTGAAATAAGAAAGAGGGGTTTTTTGGGTGCGGTTGGCCTGATTATTAGGGTTAAAAACGGAAGAATTTTAATTGACAGCTTCTTTCCAAAGACAAACGCTACTTCAAGTAGCTTTTCAAAAGCTAATTGCAAAAGACACAATCTTTAAAATAATCTCTTCATATTTTTTGTCACCAAACAGCTCTACTAGCTTATTGACCAACTCAATAAGCCACAAGCCCTTAGATAAGCCACTTTTTTTGGTTGCCAAACAGGGCCTTAAGCTCATCAGGCGCCACTTTAATACTGACACCTGCTGGATTCTCTACATTAACACTATAATTCCAGCAACTGTAATGAGCATGCTGAACCCACTGCTATTGAGCCTCAACGGACTTTAATACGACACATATGTAATATACGATCAGAGCAATTAAGCCTCAACAGACCCAATCAAAGCAGAACCACCAAAAGAAATGGACTTAACTACTAAACAATGAAATGGACTTAACTATTAAACAAAAGATGAAACATCATTCACTTGGGGTACCACACAAATACATAACCAAAGATACAAAATTAAACCCATTGGTGCTCTGCCTTCATCACCAAGTCAGCAACAGAACCACCAGCCATATATTCCATAACTATCAATACAGAGAAAATAAGCAATTGTGTCTCAATCTTTCATCACCAAGTCATTAAACACCAAGTCAGCAACAGAACCACCAAAAGATGAAACATCATTCACTATTAAACAATAAAATGGACTTAACTACTAAACAATGAAATGGACTTAAACCCATTGGTGCTCTGTCTTCATCAACCCCTTCTCACCAATAGTGATATGATTTGCTCTGCCAACCTTGATTAAACTTCACGCAATAGTGAGAACTTCATCTGTATTAAAAAAATAAAAAAAAACATAGTGCTTCATCACATTAAAAAATCATATTATATAATACAAATGGCAATGTACAAGTTATTCCGTATGTATTAACCATTACCTTCCTCAAATGAATCTTCTAAATCATCCGTGGCTTCATCAATGTTATCTTGTTCCATTGAATCACTATAAAAAAAATTTGATTATAGCAAAACATATTAAAGATCATTGCACCAACTTAAAAAAAGTTTAAAGAAATAGTATTATAGTATTACTAAAACAAATGATACACTACCTTGACAACTTTAGTGGGCAATTTCTGCTATCATGATTTTGTCCTCGCTTTCCACACAATTTGCATTTCCTAGGCCGGTATCTGCGGATCTCTCTCGATGGCTTTACCATCTTCCCTTTAGGCCTTCCTTTTGTTCTTGCTTGACTTGGTTCATGAACTATAACTTGAGAATACTCCGCATCCACATCTTGTCCAATTTCTTCATCATTGATGAGTTTCAAACGTTGCACCTTATTAATAGCATCCATCATCATTTCACGCATTAATTTATATGCATCATTAGAAGATAGCCCCTCTTCGACCATTTCATTAGCTAAGCAATTTAGTTCACTAAAACGAGAAGCAAAATTAATTGTGGCATTATCTCCAATAATATTATCATCTCTAAGAACAACCCTTGCACCATCTTCTTAGAATATATTGCTCCGGTAACTCACTATGATTGGTAATTTTAAGATATGCCAAGATATGTCGGCATGGAATGCCCTTGAATTCAAACATGAGACACGAACAACGGACCATTTTAGTTGTTTTGCAATATGTAATATGTCTCAATCTTTCATCATGACCACAAAAATTTAATTGGAAAGTACTTTCTCTTTTATTTTCTTTTACTAGCTCAATGTTATACATTAAGCTAGGTTGAAGCTCATCTTGAAAAATATAAAAGATTTTTTTCGTGTAGATTTGGACCATTTGTTTTTCCATTGACCATAAAAGTCTTCAATTTTGGCTTTTTCTCTACTGTGCAATGATCTTCTTTAAGCTCCCCCTCTCTTTGTCTCGCCAAGACCCTCTGAAATAGGATCACAAAATCATGAAGTGAATTTTTCCTTGATATATGTTTTTTAGCAATGCATTCATCCCTTCACTTCTTTGACTGCTAGACATTCCGGCCCAAAAGTATTGTTTATGATAAACGGGAGCCCATTTTTCACGAATTTCATAGATATCATTTAGCCAATCATGCTTTTCCAATCCATTTTTCTTAATAATTGAAACTCAATTCTCTTCAAAAGAGCTAGCATCGTCGGAGTCCCAAATATTTTCTTTGAAAGATTTCATAAATTCCGTTCTATAAGCCAATTGACCCAACTTCTCCAGAACTTTGTCCAAGATATGCCAAATGCAAAACCTATGCCGAATTTCTGGAAAAACTATTTCAATTGCCTTGCATATGCCAAGACATTGATCTGTAATCATGCCCGAAGGAGGATGACCCATTGCTTCAATCCATTTGTTAAACAACTATACAAAAGACTTCGCCTCTTTGTTTGGGATCAAGCCACATCCTAAAAAAACACTTTGCCAATGGTGATTTATGCCTACAAATGGCACAAATACCAAGCCATATTGATTTGTGTTATGTGTGGCATCAAAGGAGACAACATCGCCAAAGTGTTGATAATTCATTCGAGCAATGCCATCCACCCAAAAACAATGAGTTAAGCGCTTCTCTTCATCAACTTCATAAACATAATAAAATGGAGAATTCTTCTCTTGTTCCGACTTGAAATGATCCAACATCATTTGTGCATCATGACCGCGCCTCTCCTCTCTCAAATCTCTTTCATAATTTCTCACATCGGTCTCAATGCATCCAATTCTATGAAAACCTCCGCTAGAGTTTTCAAAGAAGGCTATTTGCTTGTTTGTTGGAATGTTCACCTCTCCAAACTGCTTTATTAATATCTTCTTCGCACTTGTGACCTCACGGTTTCCCCTTAGAAAATGTGTTCTACTCGGTGAAGTAATTGTATGATTATGTTCTTCCACGAACTTGCAGACACTCCATATGCCAATGTTTTTGTCTAATTTCAAGCGAATCAAGGCCTTACAATTTGTTCTAATTGTACCACATCGTCGAATTTCCAACGATTTGCTCTTTAACACTCCTTCTTTCGAACAAACATAACTTTTGTAAATTAACTCTCTATCATTCCCATAATTTGTTGTGCTATTACGGATATCAAAACCTCCGACCTTTCCGTAATTTCTGTAGAATTTTTCAGCGTCTTCTAGACTGTCGAAAGTCATTCCTATTTTTGGCTTTAAGTGCTCATCAACAATTGGCACAACTAAGTCATCAACAACATGGGAGCAACCATCTTCAGTTTATATTGGATCAGACATCAAGAACAATTTTTACCTACAAAAATTAACATCAACAACAAACATCAAGTACAAACCATCAAAGACTACTATGCACAAACATAAACAAATATCTTTCATGTATAAGACATATCTTTCCTGTAAACAGTTATTATATGGGGTGTTTCCCGTAAAAAGTTATTATCTGGTGAAGCATCTCATAATTGACAAAGACTATTGTGCACTAGTTTAACGGCGCTAATCTACATAATTGACAAACAAATACTGTGACTTGCATCATTCCAGATATTGTGGCTAAATTACCAACTTAGGGTAATTAGATAGGTCAATTTGGGACTGATTTAGGCAACACTCAACCAGGACTTGCATTATTCCAGATATTGTGGCTGTTATGTTTTTTTCATATTGTCCATTTGCCCAATTGAGGCTGGAAAACTTTGAATTCGGTCCAATCCTCTTGGAGTTGTTTAGTAAACGATGGAAAAAATAACAAGAATAGCAAGAATCAAGCAAGAAGATGAAAACGCACCTGATTCAAGCGAGAGGGTTTGGGTTCTGCGGAGATCGACGGCGAGAGGGCGTCGGCGCTGATCGACGGCGAGATGGTTTCACCAAGAGCCGTCGGCGCTGATCGACGGCTGAGAGGGTCTCTCTCTGCGGAGCTCGACGGCGCTGCTCGACGCTTGGAAGAGAGGGAGAGGGTTTGGGTTCTCGGCTCGACGGCGAGAAGGGAGGAGAGGGCTCTGGGGGTCGGAGGAGAGTCTGGGGAGAGAGAGGGCTCTGGGGTCGGAATCGAGTCTGGGGATCTGAACAGAGGTCACGAGATGTCCTCTGTTAAAAGGTCACTTTTTGAATGGGGATTTCTCAGCCGTTCACCAACATCCGACGGCTCTTGGAGGATTCGCACAGTAAACCGTGCGAAA
>NC_033799.1:18226441-18271410 GCF_001876935.1 Asparagus officinalis | reverse complement strand
CTCTTGAATTCATTTTTTGTTATTTGAAAACTTTAATATTTTTATATTTTTAGGGTTATTTTTTATAGTTTGAACTTTTGAGGGAGTTTCTATAATTTTGGGGATATTGAGGGTGTTAATTAAAAATTTTAATTTCTTCAGAGGCGGCTGTTAATTTCTTAATTTTATGTTTGTTATTTTAATGTTTGAAATGTCAAAAATTTTCAGGTGCATTATGGTAATCCCTTGAATTCATCTGTGTTGTTTGTAAGTTTTGAAATTTTAGAATTTCAGATGCTTATTTGTAGTTTAAACTTTTGATGGTGTTTCTTTAGTTTTTGGGATAATGAGATGTTATACGCAAATTTTAAATTCTTCACTATTAATTTCTTGATTTCATATTTATTGTTTTAAGTTTTTAGATGTCGGGATAGTTTTTATAATTTTAAACCTTTAAGGGTATTTTGTGCAATTTTAAAACTTTTTAGATATTTTTTATAATACTTTATGTATTATAGTACATTAGCTACATATAATTTCTTTATCTTTGCACACTAATATCATAAAAAGATATTTTATATATATTATTTTTAAATTGTTAAGTTATAGATAGTTTATGTAGGATTAGGATAAAATATAATTATGATTATGATAGATTAGGATATAAATAAAATATTTAAAATATTGAAGGATAATATTGATCATAGAAAAAAAAATTCGAACTCGTGCTTTTAAATGGGGTATGATATACTTCAAAAATCCACCGACGTAAAAAACTCACTTGAAGAAAGTTAATTGCACATTTATAAAGTGTTCATTAAACTAAGCCAAATGATTTATGTCGACGATCTAGCTAAAACAAGGGTGGCACTAGGGGCACACCCCCAACCACACCTCCAACCACACCCCCTCTCTCATTTGCTACAGTGTACCGGGCCCCACATGTGATTTTAAAATTTTAAAATCACATGTGGGGCCCAGTGTACTATAGCAAATGAGAGAGGGGGTGTGGTTGGAGGTGTGGTTGAGGGTGTGCCCCTATCATTTTCCCTAAAACAACATGATTAGTGTTTTGATCGTCCTTACTAGCTAGAGCATTGATTTGATGGTGACTTTGACGAGGACATATTACGAGTACTCGATCTGTGAGATAAGTACCAAGTCGTCGGCGAGAGTGACGTTAATGCACATGCATAATAATTAATTGCTTTAGTTTAGGGCCATTTGAATAATTGACTATTTGCATGATAGGTTGATGCCCGCGTACATGATTTTTTTTAGTCCCGTCACTTTCTAGCGTATGCTCAAGATACTGCTTATAAATTCGAGGGAAATATGAGAAGATCAAGCTTATTGGTTCATGAGCATTAAAAACTTAGGTTAGCTATCACAAAACTTCTCTTTACTTTGAAAATATCAAAAAACTCTCTTTAAGTATCAAAATTAACTTTGAGATTTTATTAGAAAAGTTATCGAAATTAAATAGGCTTTTCTAATAAACCCTAAACTTAAGAGGGGTCTTTTGATATTTTCAAAGTTAAAAGAGGGGTTTCTAATAATCATTTAAAGTTAAGGAGAGTTTTATGATATTTAGCCTCAAAATCATTATGATCTTAAAAGATATAGTAATGATTAACTTATAATCTTTATAGGAGCTAAATGTAAGAGTCATAGCCCACCCATAAAATTTGAGATAATTGTCAAATCATTGGAATCTATTTAGACCATCTCCAGCAGGAGGTGAAATTTCACCCCCTTCTCTCCTGCCACATCACTTTATTTAATTCAATAATCTTCATTTCCCTATCAACTCTACAGCAGGAGATTTTTCAGAAAGTTTTTTACTTTATTTGGGACCCACCATAACCACATCACTTCAACATATACCCCACCATATTTATTCATTCTTTTTCCTATTTCATATATATTACTATTTTATTATTATTATTATTATTATAACTCATATATTTATAATTATAATTTATTAATAATTCAATAAATAATATATAATATTTAAATATATATTATTAATTTAATTTTCAATAATATTTTAAAATTAACATAAAATAACACACGATTTTATTAAGCATACGGAAAGGTCAATTCAACATTTGTTTGTTTTTGCAGTGAGTAGTAATTGTATCTTTTGTACTATTATGCAGTGAGAAGTCATTATCAATCGGCTTTATTGAAACATAAACAACAATTTTATTCAAACATAAACAACACTTTTATTAATACATTCAACAAACATAGGCACCCACACAACTCCAAAATTAAACAAACGGCACACAAAAACATCAGAAAGAAAACACACAATCATAACTTCTTGAGAAGGTCTTATTTTCCAAACAGGTTCTTCCTCAACATATTATAAGCTTCTTCATCTTCATCGTCACGATCTGGTTTGTTTTTCAAGAATAACCACATCTGCATATATCTTGGAATGAGCCAGGTTATTCATAGCTGAAGCAGTACTTGATCTTTTCTCTTCAAAATTTTCATGAGCACTGACTAGCTTAGATAAGTCCTCCTCAATTGCCCCATTTGATTTCCTTGACACAGATGTTTTACTAGAGGAACCTCTAGCTTTCTTCTTTGCCACGTCCCTACCCTCTGGACGTACAAGGGTAGAAGTTGATGATTCAACATCCTCACCACTACTCTTTCTTTTAGAGCCACTACTACCGGATGCATTTTCTCCTATCATATATTTGGGTTGATTACGAACCACCTTCCACTCATCCACCAAATTAAACGTCGTACCCATTTTCTCTAAGTACAACTCTCTTGCCTTGGATATGTAGTTTTTATCGGACCAACCGCTACGCTTCTCCCTACATGCAGTACTGTAGCAGCCAATGAAACTGGATATCTTTCTGTTAATGTCTTTGAAATGACTATGGCACCGAGACACAATCCTCTTCTTTCCACTTTTGGCGTTCTCATTCACGTACTGTGTAATTTTACCCTAGAAAGTTTCACCCTTTTGGTTGTTCCCCAACTCACTATCATTACTAACGTGAAAATAACCAGTTACCCCAACTCACTATCATTACTAACGTGAAAATAACCAGTTAGTAAAAGTATGTTGTCTTCGGTGGTCCAAGTTTCATAACTTGATCTCTTTGCTGATTGTTGGGTTGGAGGGAGAAAACTGTGAGGAGTATCCCCACCAACATTTCCCAAAGGCATTTGAGTGGAAAATTCTGGGATATCTATAGATCCGCTACTAAACCGGGGTGTCGCTGGCTCACTCGACTCCGTGTTAGGACAATTCATATGGGAGGGAACTGTAGGGTGAAAATTTGATTCTTCCGAAGAAAGGAGTTTCGTTTGTATTTATAAGAAAGCTTATTACAAACTAACAAATCAAATGTTTACAACAGAAGCAGAGGGAAGGCCCTCTTTGTTTAACGTGGGTCCCTCGGTGGCGATAGGATGCGCTCGGTGCTCGTGCCGAGTCTGCTTCCCTTGGACGATCCGATCGAAGTTGATGCCGGAGCCGGAGCTTCGGTTCTCAAATGAGGGAGCCTTTGGCAAAGGTCCAGGTTCAACCTTTGGGAGATTAGCCAGCAGAATATGCAACGGCCAATCCCCCTTCTTCATGCTGCTGAAGATGGGTTTTAACAGGCAAGGGATGGCATGGGCTATCCCTTGATTCATGGAATTTGACCACTAATAGAGGTGAGGGAGATAGCTTGACTGCTCCTTGAATTATGGGATGTGACCACACGTTGTTCGGAGACGTCCTGCTGTTCATTCGTACCGTCAATGGTCATTCGAAGAGCTGTGCTCTGTATCACGCTACATAGGAGTGGGAAAGCCCCTCCTCGTATGTGTGACAACGGCTGTCAGATGCTTACGTGGATCTGACCAACCACCGAGCGTTGGCGGCTCTCGTCCCTTCGCCTGGACAACTGAGGTGAGCCGCATTTATGAGGGTGCAGGCTGTTTCGGCGCCTGTCCGCTCATTCGTACTGTGGACGGCCATCTGACGGGCCTGGAGTATTGTGCCCTCTCCCTTGATTTGTGGGATTTGACCACTGATGTAACTGTTCCCATACTCCAAGTGGGCAGTTGACAGTGAGCTGGCGAGTCTGCAGCTTGGGTCTGCAGGCGAGCTTAGGACTGCAGGCAGACTTGGGTCTGCAGGCGAGCTTGCAGGCGAACTGGGTCTGCAGGTGAGTTTGGGACTGCAGGCGGACTTGGGTCTACAGGCGAGCTAGCAGGCGAACTGGGTTTGCAGGCGAGCTCAGGTGCGCAGGCAGACTTGGGTCTGCAGGCGGATTTGGGACTGCAGGCGAATTTGAGTTGCAGACGAGCAGGCAGACTTGGGTCTGCAGGCGGATTTGGGACTGCAGGCGAATTTGAGTTGCAGGCGAGCTCCTGAGCATGGATTGAAGAATAGGCCGTAACTTTCAAACCGTAAGTCGGAATTGGACGAATTATATATGAAAATCGCCTATCTCGACGAGATGGAGCCATCCGAACCAAGCCGATTCGCTTCCTCCGTTTTGCCAAATTCCTTACGGTTTGGGAGATATCTGCGTTTTCCCCTTTTTCGCTATTTCGGGTGAGGTTTTAGCAGTTTTGTTCTGAACTTCTCTGATAAGGATTTAAAGGCAATTTTTACTGCCTACAAAACCCCCTCCAAAGTTTTCAGACCTGAATCAGGCCGCATGGGGTCTGGAACACTTTGGATATGAAGTCCCGTAAAGT
This sequence comes from Asparagus officinalis, assembly GCF_001876935.1. Taxonomy (NCBI): domain Eukaryota; kingdom Viridiplantae; phylum Streptophyta; class Magnoliopsida; order Asparagales; family Asparagaceae; genus Asparagus; species Asparagus officinalis. The sequence continues at coordinate 18,266,709 of NC_033799.1, read as the reverse complement.
GATCCCTGCTCTTCACTCGCAGCTGATGATCGCCTTCTAGGATTTTGAGCAAACCCTCAGCTATCAACGGACTTGATTTGTCTTTACCAACTGCCGTTTGAGTTGGACTAGCCATGCTCTTGCCCTTAGCATGGTAAGTTGTCGAGGAGTCTCTCTTAGGCTCAATGCTAAAATTTCTCCTCTATCCTTAGCCTTTCGAGGCGTTTGGATTTAAGGGAGCAGTTTAACCTCGTATACCAGTCGGAGGGTAGGAGCAGTTTAGACTCATGCACCAGTTGGAGTGTAAGGGGGCAGTTTAGACTCATGCACCAGTTGGAGTCTAGGGGGGAAGCTTATCTTAGGGCAAAGATGAAGACGAACCCTGATTTGTCTTCTCTTGGGGCAAAGACGAACCCTGAAATAGCAGCACATCGCATAGTAGGCCACTATCAAACAACAACGCCTTTTATGGGAAAGACGGTGCTGGGAGAATCAAATCGTTCAGGGACGTATGAGTGTGACGATTGATTGGACAACATCATTTGCGGGAATGATGGTGTCGGCTATCAGAGGTAATCGTTAACATGATAGGGATTGCCGCGATCGGAGCGACTTTGAGGACCTACCATCCTTTTGAAGAGGATTGGTAAGTTGATTTTGTCAGAGGTGACCGTTAACATGACAGTGGGAGTTTATTGCGATTTGAGCAACTCTATGGACTTACCATCCTATTGAAGAGGACTGGTAAGCTGTTTTGTCAGAGGTGACTGTTAACGTGACAGATTTGGGGGTCCCGCCATCCTATTGAAGAGGATTGGCGGGGGATTGTGGCTTTGGTCCTAACTATCTAAAGGTTTGACCAAGTGGGAGTTTGATGCAGCCCACCTGAACTGCTAGTTCCGCCTGGTCTGAGCGGTTCGCCATAAATGGAAACCTGGCTCAAGAAGTGGGGCTTGCCTAAACCGTTTGGTTCGCCTGATTTGAGCGGTTCGCCAAAACTGGGAACCTGGCTCAAGAGATTGGGCTTGCCTAAGCCGTTAGGCTCGCCTGATTTGAGCGGTTCGCCGAAGCTGGGAACCTGGCTCAAAGAGATGGGTTCGCCTAAACTGCTAGGCTCGCCCGATTCGAGCGGTTCGCCAAAAATGGGAACCTGGCTCAAGAGGTTGATTCGCCTCAAGCCTGAATAATAATTCAGGCTGTCGTGGGGGATGAGGGATTGCGCCTCGAGACGAGCGAGAGCTTTTCGTCGCCGCTGTTTGGATCTTTTTGAACGAGGAGCGTTCATGTCGACGACGGAGGCGTATTCTGCGTCGACACAAATGGTTGATTCCTCTTGCACAGGGGTCTGCGAGGATCGTTCATCGACCCATTCAGCAGCCCCTAGACCTGCATTCTCGAATCTCGGCTCGGCCTCAACTGGTTCGGGGGGAAAAGAACCCCCTGCCTCGGCTTGGGTAGATCCCTCAGGCTTGGTTGCCTCAGCCTCTTGGGGCTGGGCCACCCGCACGACTCTGCAACCATCGCGAGATGTATTGCTGCGAGAAGAGGACGATTGTAAGTACCCTTCGAATTTGATCACAAGGGACTCAACAGTAGTCCCTGCAGCAACTTCGTCAGACTGCGCCACCACCAATTCATCTGAATGAACGGATTCTCCCACTGTGGTCGCCATCTTCTGTAGGGTGAAAATTTGATTCTTCCGAAGAAAGGAGTTTCGTTTGTATTTATAAGAAAGCTTATTACAAACTAACAAATCAAATGTTTACAACAGAAGCAGAGGGAAGGCCCTCTTTGTTTTGTGTGGGGACTTTAGGTGGCGATAGGATGCCTCGCTCGGTGCTCGTGCCGAGTCTGCTTCCCTTGGACGATCCGATCGAAGTTGATGCCGGAGCCGGAGCTTCGGTTCTCAAATGAGGGAGCCTTTGGCAAAGGTCCAGGTTCAACCTTTGGGAGATTAGCCAGCAGAATATGCAACGGCCAATCCCCCATCTTCATGCTGCTGAAGATGGGTTTTAACAGGCAAGGGATGGCATGGGCTATCCCTTGATTCATGGAATTTGACCACTAATAGAGGTGAGGGAGATAGCTTGACTGCTCCTTGAATTATGGGATGTGACCACACGTTGTTCGGAGACGTCCTGCTGTTCATTCGTACCGTCAATGGTCATTCGAAGAGCTGTGCTCTGCATCACGCTACATAGGAGTGGGAAAGCCCCTCCTCGTATGCGTGACAACGGCTGTCAGATGCTTGCGTGGATCTGACCAACCACCGAGCGTTGGCGGCTCTCGTCCCTTCACCTGGACAACTGAGGTGAGCCGCATTTATGAGGGTGCAGGCTGTTTCGGCGCCTGTCCGCTCATTCGTACTGTGGACGGCCATCTGACGGGCCTGGAGTATTGTGCCCTCTCCCTTGATTTGTGGGATTTGACCACTGATGTAACTGTTCCCATACTCCAAGTGGGCAGTTGACAGTTTGCAGGCGAACTGGGTCTGCAGGCGAGCTCAGGTGCGCAGGCAGACTTGGGGTCTGCAGGCGGATTTGAGACTGCAGGCAGAGCTGGGGATTGCAGGCAGACTTGGGTCTGCAGGCGGATTTGATACTGCAGGCGAATTTGATACTGCAGGCGAACTGGGTCTGCAGGCGAGCTCAGGTGCGCAGGCAGACTTGAGGTCTGCAGGCGGATTTGGGACTGCAGGCAGGCAGACTTGGGTCTGCAGGCGGATTTGGGACTGCAGGCAGATTCGAGCTGCAGGCGAGCTGCTGAGCATGGATTGAAGAATAAGCCGTAACTTTCAAACCGTAAGTCGGAATTGGACGAGTTATATATGAAAATCACTTTCAAACCGTAAGTCGGAATTGGACGAATTATATATGAAAATCGCCTATCTCGACGAGATGGAGCCATCCGAACCAAGCCAAAGGCTTTGGTTCGCTTCCTCCGTTTTGCCAAATTCCTTACGGTTTGGGAGATATCTGCGTTTTCCCCTTTTTCTGCTATTTCGGGCGAGGTTTTAGCAGTTTTGTTCTGAACTTCTCTGATAAGGATTAAAGGTAATTTTTATTGCCTACAAAACCCCCTCCAAAGTTTTCAGACCTGAATCGGGCCGCATGGGGTCTGGAACACTTTGGATATGAAGACCCGTAAAGTGATCCCCGCTCAGATGGAGTGAGGAGCCCTCCAACAAGCTCGGTGAAGCTGACCTCTTCGCTCGCAGCTGATGATTGCCTTCTAGGATTTTGGGCAAACCCTCAGCTATCAACGGACTTGATTCGTCTTTACCAACTGCCGTTTGAGTTGGATTAGCCATGCTCTTGCCCTTAGCATGGTAAGTTGTCGAGGAGTTCCTCTTAGGCTTAATGCTAAAATTTCTCCTCTATCCTTAGCCTTTCAAGGCGTTTGGATTAAGGGAGCAGTTTAACCTCGTATACCAGAGCGTTGGCGGCTCTCGTCCCTTCACCTGGACAACTGAGGTGAGCCGCATTTATGAGGGTGCAGGCTGTTTCGGCGCCTGTCCGCTCATTCGTACTGTGGACGGCCATCTGACGGGCCTGGAGTATTGTGCCCTCTCCCTTGATTTGTGGGATTTGACCACTGATGTAACTGTTCCCATACTCCAAGTGGGCAGTTGACAGTGAGCTGGCGAGTCTGCAGCTTGGGTCTGCAGGCGAGCTTGCAGGCGAACTGGGTCTGCAGGTGAGTTTGGGACTGCAGGCGGACTTGGGTCTGCAGGCGAGCTAGCAGGCGAACTGGGTCTGCAGGCGAGCTCAGGTGCGCAGGCAGACTTGAGGTCTGCAGGCGGATTTGGGACTGCAGGCAGGCAGACTTGGGGCTGCAGGCGGGTTTGGGACTGCAGGCCGATTCGAAGTGCAGGCGAGCTCCTGAGCATGGATTGAAGAATAGGCCGTAACTTTCAAACCGTAAGTCGGAATTGGACGAATTATATATGAAAATCGCCTATCTCGACGAGATGGAGTCATCCGAACCGAGCCGAAGGCTTCGGTTCGCTTCCTCCGTTTCGTCAAATTCCTTACGGTTTGGGAGATATCTGCGTTTTCCCCTCTTTTGCTATTTCGGGTGAGATTTTAGCAGTTTTGTTCTGAACTTCTCTGATAAGGATTTAAAGGCAATTTTTATTGCCTACAGGAACATAGCTGCTTCCCGGAACTGTGAATCAGGCCGCATGGGGTCTGGAACACTTTGGATATGAAGTCCCGTAAAGTGATCCCTGCTCTTCACTCGCAGCTGATGATCGCCTTCTAGGATTTTGAGCAAACCCTCAGCTATCAACGGACTTGATTTGTCTTTACCAACTGCCGTTTGAGTTGGACGGGAAAATTAGGATAGTTTTGTGAAGGATCCATGAAGAAACTAGCTTCAAATTGTAGAAAGAAGAAGAATAGGGTGTAGAAACTCAAAATTTTTTTTGTGTCCAAATGACACAAAGTTAATCTCTATTTATAAAGTTTGAAAAATAAAAATTAATGGTATAAAAATTATAAATTAATTCATTGTATTTATCTCAAAAAATATCAATTAAAAATAAGGAGGAAAACAAAAATTGCCGCCCAATCAGATTTCGCCACGCGGCAGCTGGCAGGCATGCGCCTACAGCCTCCATGCACGCGTCCACGTGCCCGTTTCTGATTGGGCGGCTTCTATTTAATTTTTTTTAATAAACCTGCCATGCATTTAATGAGGTGGGGCCCACCAGGTCAGAAATACCCGGGGTGAATTTTTCACCCCTTGGCCTTGTCTTTTTGATTCACCTTTTCAAAAAACTCCTGCTGCAACCAAATATCTCTTCAAATAACCCCTGCTGCATATTGTTGGGGATTGTAAGTTTAGTTAAAAGTTGCACTATTTTTTTCTTTTATGGGAGAGAGAGAATAAAGTATGACGTAAAAATAAATGTTCTAAAATTTAGGAATTAGGATCGTCAATAGTAGTATAAAACATATTAATTAGACTAGTGATCTATTACGAAATGCTAATATGAAATATGCTAGTGAAATTTGAAAATAGGCTAACAACTTATTCAAAAGAAAATATGAGCGCATAGCGAAGGACTAACAAGTCAATGACTTGTTAGTCTAAAAACGTTAATATAAAATATTAGCAGCCCATTTTCTAATATTCTAAAAACGTTAATATAAAATATACTTATATATTATAATATATCCATTATTCCATACCGTATAGTAAGAAAAGCCTCTCTTTTAATCATTGTAAGCCATATTTTTAGAATTTCTAAGATGCTATTACGTATCATAAGAATCAATCGTAAGTGGTCCGACACCTAAAAAAATCAATAAAGCTGTCATCACACAAAATCAAAGAGAATGTTCTCACATTTATAAAAAAAATCACATAATACTTCTACTCCCCTCACATTTTTGTCGTACGCATGCATTGCGGTGCAACGGAGTACTATTAGGGGCTGTTTGTTTTATCATTTTTATGGAAAATAAATAGGATTGGGCCTGACAATAACAAAATTGTAAATAAAGGATTCTTTATGAATCCTATTCTTGAGTTTGGTTCTCCAAAAATTTATAGATTTCGAATCTATAAAGTTGAAAAAGTATGATGGTTTTATAGAAACTCAAATCCTAATGATTTTGTCGGATTTAGGACAGAAAGCTGACGTATTTGTACTATTCTCCCTCTTTTTTTTTTTCGGATTCCATTTCTTCACAAACCCTATATTATTATGAGACCAAATCCTATTCTCATTCCAAACCAAACTAAAGAATAGGAATTGGAGGGTTTCTATAAAGTTGGATTCTATTTTTTTCATGTTATGAAACAAACATAGAAATAAAATAAAAAATTTCATGACAACATAAAATTATTTTAAACTTTTTATGAACTAGATAAGAATCCATAAAAAATATGGAATTACTAATACTATTCTTGCTCACAGTTGAACCAAACCCCCTCAATACTTAAAAAATAAAAATAAGAAAAGAAAGGAAAGCCCCGCGATGCCGCAAGGAACACGTGACGCGCACGTGCCTTTGCTGTCAAGCCAGTCTCACTCTCTCTTCTCCGCTCAGGGGACCCTCTCCCCTGTTCTCACTTTGACACTCTGTTTCCCACCAAAAATCTCTCTCTCTCTCTCTCTCTCTCTCTCTTCACCCATCTCTTTCATTTTCTCTCTCTCTCTCTCTCCCTTTCTCATTATATTCTTGTTATTCATCTATTGGTACGATTTTGTTTCCTATTTCTGTAACACCGTCTTCTTCCTCTCTTTGAAATTCTCTCTCTGCGCTCTCTCTTTCATTGCCTCTTCTTCTTCATCTTGAAACCCATCATGAATCCCACACGCCCACTTTCTTCAAACCCTCCTAAAACGATCACAAGCTAATCGTTCGTCGCTCAACATCAAATTCCCAGAGAAAAAAACAAAGATTCCACCTTTAATTGAAAAAGCTCCCTTCTCCGCTTCAAAATCATAAATTCTCCGAACCCAAATCCCCTCAACCCTCAAAAACCAAGGAAAATAATCACTACCCATCGCCGTACTCGCCAAAAAGATGACGTCTTTACACTTCCTCATCGCTTTCGTCTTGGTCCTAATCCCCCAAACCCCTGCACAAAACCTCTCCCCTTCTCAAACCAAAACCCTAATCCGCCTCCGGCACATGCTAAACAGCCCCCCTGCCCTTTCCCCGTTGAGCAATGCGACCAATTTCTGCTACCTTCCGCCTTCTCAATCTCTCTCCGTTTCTTGTTTGGGCAACAGGATCACTGAGCTCAGGATCACTGGCACCAGCTCAGTTCCTTTACCTCCTCCCTTCTCTGTTGATTCTTTCTTCACTACACTCACCAGGCTCCCAAGCCTAACCTCCCTCTCCCTCGTCAATCTCGGGATCTGTGGCCCGCTGCCCGCGAAGGTCAATCGCCTTTCCGCCATGAAGAATCTTGTTCTCAGCGGAAATTTCTTCAATGGAACAGTTCCTGATCTCAAAAAGTTGACATCTCTCACTGAACTTGACTTGAGTAACAACTCTTTCAGTGGTAGTGTCCCTACTGCGCTTGCTTCATTGGGTAAGCTCGAGAAGCTAGATTTGTCGAAGAATCAGCTCAAGGGTAACATCCCACCGTTTTTATTCTCTCTAAGATCGGTTCAGTACTTGGATTTGTCTAAAAATAGGTTCAGTGGAGCTCTGCCTCCAAAATTATCTTGTGGGGATAAGCTTGAGTACGTCGATATTTCGAGAAATCTTTTGGTGGGCGGATTGCCTTCTTGCCTGGTATCGAATTCTTCATCACGGGTAGTTTTGGATTCTTGGAATTGCATGAAATCGATGGGTTCGAAGTCTCAACACCCGAGTTCTTATTGCAGTAGAGACCCATTGGCTGCAATTCTTCCTCCTTCGAGGGAGAAGGTTGAGGGGTCTAAGAGCAATTTAGGCCTTATATTGGGTATTATTGGTGGAGTCATTGGAAGTGCAGCAATTTTAGCTTTGTTAGTGTTCTTGGTGTTTAAGAAGGTAAGATCAGAGGATGAAGAGAATGTGAAATTAGTAAAATTACCCAAACCCGTAGCAAAAACATCAGTTCATGTCTCTCCAAGAACACCCGCAGACACAAGTAAGTGTGATTAAAGGTTTTTGATATATTTCTATGTAACTTTTTTGGGTAATTATGCAATGTGTTTTCATCTTTGTAGGGCACATGTCTCAGGCAGTAAGGATAGGTACACTTGGGCTGACCCCTTATCGGGTTTTCACCATGGAGGAGATTGAAGAAGCAACAAATGGATTTGAGACGTTGAATTTGATCTCTGATGGTGCTCAAGGACAGGTAATTTTGTCTATATGGTGTGAATGTGAATGGACTTTATCTTAATATTATAGGAAAAAAGTAGACAAGAAACTATTATACATTACAAGAAACGTTTAAATTACTCTTGCCTAGAAATAATATTATGCCAGTAGTAGACTAGTAGTTTGTGCATAAGAACGATCTATATCCAAATATTAGTACATGAACCCCCCATTGATAGTTAGTTTGTATAAGAGTGGAGAACGTTATCGCAAAGTACTGATGTTGGGAGTAAGAATCAGACCACCCGCAGCAGGTGGTTTTTGGGAGTGTTTTTTGGTACAGCCGGTGGTTTTTGGGATAGGGAAATGAAAAACGAAGCCGCAGAGGGGAAAATTTTCACGTCCGTTTTCTCTGCACAAATTTGACTCAAGCGGGGGCCCCTCCATAAAGCAGCTGGCATTAAAAAAGAAAAGAAAAATTATGTGGCCCAATGGATGAGCAACACGCGTCCGCGTGCACTGCTGCTGACATCCTCAATTATTAATTGATATTTTGACAATAATTTACTCAGAATTAATTTTTTATTTTTGCACCATAATTCATAATTTTTCGAGCTCTATAAATAGAGCCTAACTTTGTATTATTTGGACACAAAAAAAAATTGAATAAATATGGTGGAGAAATATGGTGGGGTATATGATGGAGACATGTGGGTCCCTAATAAAGTAAAAAACTTTCTGAAAAACTAGCTGCTGCAGGAATGGAAGGGAAATGGGTGTTATTGAATGATGTGTTGGATGAATAAGCTGATGTGGCATGACAAAATAGGTAAAAATTTGCCTACCTGCTGGAGATGGTCTCATGAAGTTTTGCTGCACAAAGAAAACCAGTCTCATAATACAACTAAAGGGAGAACATGGTGCAATAAATAGGACACTGTAGCTAGCGGGTCAAATTTGCAAATCTCAGTTTGCATACTCCTACAGAGTCGCTCACCAAAATGATTGTTAATTAACAGCATGATTATCTGACCATCCTCCGCAGCATAAAACTTTTCTTATGTGCCCTAATAATGTAACTTTCAATTTGATGAATCTTATCCTTATGAACCCTTAAAATTTGTAGTTCATCACTGTATATCTAAGAATATACAAACATCAAATTGAAGCATGGCTTAAACGGTACACAAAGATCTCGTTACTTTCTCCAGTGAAGCCCTGAGATCCTTATCATAGAGCTTTTGTTATCTAGAATCTATTTTTTTAATCTATTAGCATTGACATTTTTTGGGTCCTGACAGATGTATAAAGGCTGGCTCCGCGAGGGATCCAGAGTGGTAGTGAGATGCTTGAAGTTAAAACAGAGGCTATCACCACAGAGTCTGACTCAATACACAGACATAATTTCAAAACTCAGGCATGTTAATTTGGTGAGCATCCTTGGACATTGCATTCATAGTGGCCAAGACGGTGCAAATGAAACCATCTTCCTTGTTTTTGAGTACGTCTCAAATGGAACATTAAGGAGTCATCTCACAGGTAAGAGTTGCAAATAGAAATTTTTACTCTCGAATCCTTGGAATCATAGAGCCCGAGAATAGATCCGTGAACTCCAGAGGGTCTTTCGCATACCATAAACTTCTTTATTTGAGAAAACTACCATGCCTGATGACAGTTAGGGTAACTAGTTACCTTCAGAAATTTTACACTTATGTAAATTATATATCTTCTATATTGCCTTATAAATTTTGTGGGTTTATAGATGTAGGGTTTTTTATCGTGCCCATAGGCACTCATTAACGGATGTGATATAGAGAGAGGGGAGTAGCAAGTAGGTCCCAATGTTTTCCACTTATTCTCTCCTCTCCTCACCTCTCTCTCCCACTCTTCCCTTTATGAGTGCCCACGTGCCCCCCTTAGAAAAACCCATAGATATAATTAAGGGAAGTTTGAACCGTTTATCCAAGCTGTTAATGTTGTTAGCAACAATTTCCAATAGTTCATGGTATTTTTTACAGTTTCGGACGTTCATGATAATCCAAAAAGAAATTTATGACAGTTTTATGCAAAACCTCCAAGTTTGTGAATTTTATCCTAATATGGTCTACTTGGCAGAGTGGCGAAAGCGAGAGATGCTGAAATGGCCACAACGAGTATCAGCTGTTATTGGGGTCGCAAGGGGCATTCAGTTCTTGCATACAGTAACAGTACCTGGTATTGTTGGAAATGATCTTGGAATTGAAAATATTCTTTTGGATGAAACTCTGACAGCAAAAATATGCAACTATAATCTTCCCATGATATCAAAGAATAATAAGGTAATTGTTAAGGGGCATACATATCAGGTTATAGGGTTTGATCCTTAAAAGATACCAGTCTTAGCTATTTTCTCTTTGTCGTGTTTTTCCAGATAGGTTCAGCAAGCCCTTTCAGTGCGTTGGGAGAGAATGATTGTGGAAGGTATATTTTTGTTCTATTATTTTTTGTTCTCAGAAATAACATAGCATCACTTAACTGTTAAACGTTCATGTTTTTGAAAACTTGTGAATGTTCTAAGTTGCTAACAAAATATCAGAAATAATGTAGAAATGATAAATAATATAATGCTATGAGAGCAATAGTATTGTCATGCAGTGATATTTAATCAATTTCTCAATACCAATACTAATATCTCAATAACAGCAATCATAAGTAGCAAACAGTAGCAGCACAATATAATATTGTTTTTGTTTAAAAGTAATTTTAAGCAGGGGATGGAAGGGAGGTCAACTGAAAAGTAATTTTAAGCAGGGGATGGAAGGGAGGTCAACTGAAAATTCTATAATAATATTACTGTTGAATTTGAACATAGCTTTCTCCCATAGCAGTAACCACCCGAAATTGAAACAGAAAACACATACTGTGGCAAAACAAGATTGGTTCTAAATTATGACAATTATTGTGACTTCTTAGACTAGAAATAATAATCAAAATACTTTACCTAGCTCTCTATAACCTACTCACAAGTCTACTAAGATGACTGTTCATTGCTTTATTGTGTGGCGTCTTTCCCGCGTTTGTATGGATTGTTTTATTTGTCTCTTGAAGATATGAAGTGGGTTAGAAAATGAACAGATAAAGTATTTCTCAAATAATAAACAGTAGAATTAAGATATAATATAACTCCAAGGTAAATTTGAAGTACTATATCATGCGGAGAATGAAGACTGTGTTTTAGATAGATCCAGATGCTCTCCACTGGGCTAGCCATTAGAGAACCACTTTGTTGCTCATAACTATCTGCTATGTAGGATTCTGATTTGTCTTGAGTGAAAAATGAATAGAAGGATAATTTTACGAGGAATATTGTCTCAGTTTTACTAGGAACGAATACCAACCGTCTCCTTTCTTTTAGCTAAACAGTAATACGGAACATATATCTAATTCTTTTGAACCAGAGTTAACATATGACTACTATAGTGCATATTGAATCTTAACTATAATATTTTTGTTATATTTACAGTATACATGGTTTAGAGCATGGTGAGAAAGAAGATGTTTATCAGCTTGGCCTGATCCTCTTAGAAATAATCACGGGCAAACCTCCCGGGTCCCAGCGTGAATTGGAAGCTCTGAAAGTTGAGGTGTGTTCTTTTTCCTCTATTTAATCTTGCATATAAATAAACATATAATCCATATTCTTGGTTTCCTAAAAGTAAAAAATAGAAGTTATTACAGTATATATAAAATGGTAATACACCTATTCTGTTGAAAATCAGAAACATTTGTCAGTGTTTTCGATTTTGTATGCTATAAAGAGATGCCGAGCTGATAGACAATGAATAATTTGAAAGGTAAAATTAAGAAAACTACTATGAACTATTCGGGTTTCACATAAAAATATCATAAACTATCTTTATTGGAGAAAAAGATCACAAACTCTCAGTTCAGCATAACATATTATGCATTGTTATCAATTGGTGAGGCGCTACATGGGGTGCAAAGTCCCTTTATGCACACATGCACAAGGCATAATGCAATGTGTGCCCCAGAGTGAAGCGAGTTGCACATCCCACACATAGTTTTTCAAGATAGATAATCAAGTACAAAAGAATGTGTGCATGAATTTTCACATAAAATTATGTCAAGATGGTATGTTACATGTTCATGAATTCATAAGGCCAATATGCTCAACATAGTAGCAGATTTCAAAATTTTCCAAATCAAAAGTCAAATCAAGACTAATGTCACAAATAGTAAACGAGAACTTCTTAGGGTCCTCAATCAGGCTACTTATTTTTGGGATATAGGTTACTGGGTATAAAGACCTGGCTGAAATGTTAAAATAAAAAAATATTATACGAGCTTATGCCTTACATGCTCCCTGTGTGAAGCTCAGGGCGCTTGCAAGGCGCAAAAGGGCATTGGCAACGCCGGCATCACTGCGTAAATGAGGGGTGCACCGTGTCAATGTGGATATTTTTACTTTATTTAAGTTTTACAGAACTACATGAATTTTCAGATAAAATAAATAAAACTACTATGAACTTACATTGTTGTTAGAAAAATATCATGGGCTTTCTGATATCATCATAAACTACCATATAGTTTTTTGATATGATATTTTTTGTCGATTTGAACATTTGTGGTAAATTTATAATAAAAATAGTTTATGTAATGTTTTTTTTTCCAAAAAAATTGCTAATATTTCATCGAGTAAACGAGGCAAAAATGTTCATTCATAGTCTTGACTGGTTTGTTGTGGACATGACACACATCTGAGTCGTTAGTGATGGTTTGTGTGTGTTGATGATATGAATTGCAGTAGTTGGATGTGTGCCACATCAGTGAGGCACCAACCAAGACCGTGGAAGGGCACACTGGCTACTGTTTTATCTATTTCATGATATTCGTGAAATTTACCCTAAATCGAAAAATTAAGACAAGTATCAACCCATATTTATAAAACCTACCAAAAGTTTAATAGTAGTAAACATGGTGGTGATAACAATGACGATGATCTGCAGCTCCAAGATTGCTTATCCCATGTTCCCGCAAAGCTGCGGGAGATCACTGATCCCACAATCCGAGGAACATTTGCATTCGACTCGTTGCAGACATTAGTCGGCGTTGCCCTTAACTGTGTGGCAAAAGATCACAAGGAGCGGCCATCGATAGACGATGTACTTTGGAATCTGCAGTATTCAGTTCAAGTTCAAGATGGTTGGACTAGCAGTGATGGCCTCACGATCAATTGATAACATAACAGATCTCCAAGGGTTTTGTATTTGTTGTGATGTTGAGTATTTTGAGCTGGTTCTACAGTTCCTACTGCCATTTTAAGATGATGGCAGTACTTTGTATATTTTGTATGTCATATGCTCATGAAGCTAATCAAGTAAACAGTTTGAAAAGGATTTCAACTAATTTTGGACTGTTTTTTAGACAAAATTTACATAGCTATATATATAGAGATGAGCTACTTTCCACTTGCGTGGATAGCACCTCTTATCCACTTAACTCTGTAGCCGTTGGATGCATTTGATCAATTAAAATCTGATAGGATGATGTGGCAGCTTGGTAAATAAAAGAAGAGCAATATTGTAAGGGCCTGTTTGGTTGGTTTTCTAAAATCAAAGAAAAGGATATTAGATTAGGAAATCATTAAAATATTATTTTTCATTCATTTCCATCCTTAGAAATCACTCACATCATCTAATAATATTGTGATAACTCATCTCATCTCATCACTTTTCTTATCTTTAAAAATAAACAAACACAAAAAATGAGTCACATCATCTAACTCATCTCATATCATTTCTTCTCCTCTCCCCTCATCATTAAAAATCACCCACATCATCTAATAATATTGTGACAATTTATCTCATCTCATTAAAATTTTCTTTCCATCCATTTCCTAAAAAAACAAGGAAATTGGTTTCCTTAAAAACCACTCACATCATCTAATAATATAATGACAGCTCATCTCATCTCATTTATTTTATTAGTTTTAAAAATGAACCAAACACAAGAAAAAAAAACTAAACAAAGAAATACGTTTCTTATAATTCATTTCCTTATTATTTTAGCCAACCAAATAACCTCAAAACAAGTTTTCTTTAAAAATCACTCATATCATCCAATAATATAATGATAACTCATCTTATCTCATTTACTTTTTTACTTTTAAGAAGTCAACCAAACACAAGAAAAAACCTATTATAGAAAATAAGTTTCCTATTCTTTAATTTTCATGTTTTTTTTTCCGAAACAAACGGACCCTAAAATGCCCTATAATAAAAAGAGAAATAGAGTAATATATAATGCCCTGTAACATTCTGACAAAAGGTCATATATAAGAATTCTTTTTAAAAGGTGGCAGGTCCATGGGCAAAAGTACAACACTCAAGTGGACAGGTTTTCCTGTCACCTTCTGTGTCATTTTGTACGGCATTGGCTGAATTTTGCTAGTTAATGGAAAATGATAGGGGCACACCCCCGATCATATCCCAAACCACACCCCCTCTCTCATATGCTACAGTGCACCAGGCTTCACATGAGATTTTAAAATTTTAAAATCCCATGTGAGACCCGGTGTACTGTAGCATATGAGAGAGGGGGTGTGGTTTGGGATGTGGTTGAGGGTGTGCCCCTAGTGCCACCCTTATTGGTTATAGATACCCAAAAATTGCATCTAAAATGTCCCATAGGGCCATAGCTTACTCAAATGGCTCAGAAGTTGAAACGTAACCACTAACCAAATATAGGATCCGACACCAAAGCGATAAGAAAATGCAATAACCTGTTGATTTCTGAACCATGTTAATCAAATATCACCAATTGAAGGAAGATAAAGGAACAAAAAAAGACAGGAAATGATTAACCAATAATTTTTTTTTGAGTCCACAACCATAGCCCCTCAATAGGAAAACTCTCCATGGAAATGCTTGAGACAGCCAGAGGGAATCCAGAGCACATGGTCAAAACTCAAACAATATCCAAGTAGACGAAGGGCTCAAATACCCAGCATAGACGCATTTCAAACACAAAACATACAGCAAGCAAGAAACGCACATCGTCATATGTCGTCGGAATATAAACATATGGCTAAAGTCCAATGCTTTCGATCGTTCTTGTTCGGGTATGGGCAGAAGCACAAATTGTTGCGCTACAACACGCAACTCTTCAACGAAAAAACTCAATTGAAATCGATGCAGTCCTTATTAGGACTATACGAAACTGGCTATCTTAAAAGAATCTGCAGAATAAGGAATAACAAAGAAACAAATACGAGAATGAAGGTTGTAACCAAATTCAAGTGATGATTTATCACTGTGAAATCTCTTCATTAAGGTCATAACTGCACCGGTAGTTCTACATAAATAGGCAAAGGGAATCCACAGTACATGGCTCAAACAATCTCCAAGCAGATGGAGTTCAAATATCCAGCAGGGACACATTGCAAGCACAAATATACAGCAAACAAGCACATATTGCCATATGTTGCGGTTGGAATACAAACATACACGTCTAAAGTTCAATCATTTTGATAGTTTTTGTTGGGATATGGGCAGAGCACCAATTCTTGCATTATTGCGCCAGACATGTTCACCATCATCATCATCAGTCTGCTGTCCAGCTCTGCTCCACTATCTCTCTCACTTTCCTATTGTACTCCCTTTTATTCTCGCTAAACATGCGTGCTGCTTCAGAGTTTGCTGGGGAGTTGGGATTTGGGTCACAGAGCAATGACTGCAGCAGGTGCAATTGAATGTAAGCAGGGCATCCAAATAAATATGAACATGTAGACTATAACAGCAAAATTGGATGCAAGTAGGGGGTGTTTTTAAGGGTTGAAGTGAAGGTATGCCCCTTATACCATAGGGGGTTAGTCACTTATTAACAGAAAACCTATTGATTAACACGTTGAACTTCTGATGCTCAAACATGATCATTTCTTCTTTATTTGCACCTGTAAGGGCGTACGTTCACCACCTGTAGAAAATACAGAGTTTCTCTGCGACACGTCGAAATATCATTGGACCTCTTTGTAAGTTGTAACACAATGATGTCACATGACACCCACTTGATGGGCACAATTTCAGATGGGGTTCAATGTGCTAATTAACAAGTATAGGGGTAATAAGTGGCTAATCCCTAATAACATGGGAAGTATCTGGAAAACCAACCCATTCTTTACATATATGACTCCTAAACAAGTTATATCAAAGGGGTTTTTGTCTATATGCACCGCAAATCTATCATATTCGTAAAATATACCCTTGAAATCTAGATATTTGCTAATTTCCCTCCAAATCTAGCACATATAGTTAAAATACTCCCAAATCTTAGAATTACCTTCATAAGCAAAGGATTCGAAATTCAGGGAACTCACAGAATTTTCCTCACAAGGGAGCGACTAGGGCAAGTTCTTTGGGGATGAATTAGCGATTGGGGGTATTTTAACTCAACGTCAATCGAACTGGACAGAAAAGGGAGGGGGGGGGTGGCGTTGGATTAACAGATACTAGATTTGGGTGCAAATGTGCAGATATGGTTGATTTTGGGGTTATTTGGTAAAAAACCTACATCAGGTCTCCTGACCCATAAATTTTCAGATAAATCCAGAAAACATTTCATCAAGCTCAACGACACAAATTTACCGTGTAGTTTGCCCTTGTGACTTCTAATAGACATCATTTGGAATGAGGGATGGGGACACTGACTTCTGTAATATGATTAATAGCATATGCTTATTTCCTTAAAATGGTTAAGGGTCTGCATGTATTTTTGCCCTTGAGAATCACATTTAACCCACAAGGAGCTAGGAGCTTGTGAGGTCTGGCGGAGTGGTAAAGAAGTGGGGATTGGGCTGGAGGCATCCCCAGAGTCAAGTCCTGTAACTAACCAGAAAACTTAAGAACTAGGAGATATAGAGGTTATTTAAAAGCAGTTGAGAGAGGTGTGCCAAGTATGGAAAATTTCTGACTCTACATTAGAGAAGTACTAATATTGTACAACTCTAGATTTAACCTTTCATGATGATTAATGAGAAGCACCTATTCCTATAACTATCACATGGTTGATTAGGATACTTATGATTCTATTTGCAAAATGCTAGATTAAGTTCAGAATTTTGACACATTTCATGCCTCACCATTCAAAGCCAAACAGTGTATATATTTATGGAGACCAGTTCTATCTGTTAAATAACGCATCAAAACATAAATATCACACAGACCTACAAATCATAAACAAAAGTATGATTCTTATGATCCTTCTTCGCCAATAATTCTCTTCACTTAGAATCATTCAGACAGATTTATTATTCTTACTGAAATTAGTATCACAAAAGAGTTTAGAAGTTTCATGTAGCAAAGCATTTCAGGATGTCAATGCCATAGTACCATTTTAAATGTCAAACCGTACGAGTAATTCATATTCTGTTACCTTCCTCCCTAAGTAAAACCACTGCAACTGTTCCTCAGTTCAATCCCTTTGACCTCATGAAGGGCTTTGCTCGATTGTCAAGCTACTCTATATATTGTCTCAAAAAATCTACCTTAGGAGGGAAATGTAAAGGTCTTCCTTCTCTAGGTTAGTGGACAATACTCCAAGGAAGAAACTTATGAAGAGGGAAGAAGTGAAAGGCAAGAGTTGTAATGGTACTATTGAAGGATCAAAGTCAATATTAATAAAGTTGAAATAGTAAAATCTTCATGGGTCATATGCAGTGGCTATAGAGACACTAAATTTAGCTTAAGGAGATGTGTGAAATGTTTGAAAGAAAAGAAACAAAAATCCTCGATAGGGTTGGCTACATGCCAGAGGAAAGTATTATAAACCTTTTCTGGAGAAAGGTTACTGGAGAAAGATCACAGGCTTACATAATGAAGGACTAGAGCGAGGGGGAAAACAATCCTAAGAGGAGAAAGAAGGCCCCTATTACAGGGATAGAGAAATTCAAAGCAAGAGAGAAACTTAGGAAAAGCCAGGAACTATTGCCTTACATTTATTCATAGGTCCTGCTGCGCACATGACCACAATGAACCTTTACAAACCACTGTTAGGCCTCAAGGACTAGAATCTGGAGTCATTACATAAGAAGTCTACAATAGCATGATCCTACTTTTGTTGTTCAAAAATTCCCTAGCTAACACAGCTCGCAAGATTCAACCTTGCAGTCTCCGAACAAAGTGTTATACTCAGATGGCAAGATTCAGATCCAGTCTCTCACAGTTAGGGGTGGCAATTTATGACCCGACCCATCAATCCGACCCGACCCAACCCGTTTATAACGAATATGGATCGAAATATATGGATCGGGTCATAAACGGGTCAACCCAAATTTACCCATTTATTAAACGGGTCAATTCGGGTTGACCCGACTGACCCGTATATCACAAACCCCCAAATAAGAAGTTAAGAACCAGAACCCAACTGACTCTTTCAGAAACCCTAGAGCTTGATTATGGGTTGGCGAACGGTGGCGAGCGAAGGCAAGTGACGGGGGCCAGTGACGACGAGTGATGGCGAGCGACGGGGAGCAGCGAGCGACGGCAAGACCTCGAACACGGTGCTTCAAAAGGGGTGTGCCGCGTCTCCTCACCTTCGTCAAACCAAGATCTCTGAGTGCTTGATAGGTGACGAGACCGCCTCCATTGTTTTCACCGCTCAAAATGATCAAGGTGAGCGATTTGGATGAAATTTTTATTTGGATGATTTGTTTTGGTAAAGAAGAATTTTTCAAAACAAACCCATTCCCATTTTTTTTTAAAACCGACCCTTTTTTTTTATTTACCAAAACCGACCCGATTTTGTAATTAGCTACTTAATCACCTTCCTAAACAGTCGAGGTTGACAACCCCGACTATTTAGGACATTAATTTTTAGGGTTTAAGGCTTCTAATTAGGGTTTAACACATTTCTAAATAGTCGGGGTTGGCAACCCCGACTGTTTAGGATGGTGATTAAGCTGCTAATTACAAAATCGGGTCGGTTTTGATAAATAAAAAAAATGGGTCGGTTTAAATAATTTTTTTTTTTGAAATGGGTCTGATTTGAAAATTTGTTCTTTGGTAAAAATAGGATGACGTGTTACTTCGAGCGATTTGGATGAAATTATCTTTTGCTTCCAAATGTTTTATTTGCTAGCATATATTTACTGTTAGTCTTATGTGCTTGTATCATTTTTCTTTTTTTTCTTTTTTTTGTTGCCTTTCTGTTAGATGCTGCTCATCATTGCTCCAAGGTGTTGAAAATGTTGAAAACTACGACATATGTGTCAACCAAACAAACTACAAATCACCTTGAACCCTGAAAACTAGAAACAAGTCATTTGGGTTATATGGGTTGGGTCGGGTAACCCGTTTAATAAACGGGTCGAATCATATTGACCCATTTATTAAACGGGTCGGGTCGGGTCACACTTATATGGATCGGGTCATTATTGACCCGACCCAACCCGACCCGACCCGACCCGTTTACCACCCCTACTCACAGTGAAGTGCCATACCCCACTTAAGCTAAATTGGAAAGGTGTTGATTTCTCTTCTCAGTGACTTAAGATAACACTGGGATTTGAAACATAAGTACCAAGCTTTCAACAATTTAATGCAGGGTCAAATAGTACAAACAATAATGAATACAGAAGATCATTGTCAAAACAGCAAAATATTAATGTTCGCGTAAGCAATATTACCAACTAATTAACTGTCTATATGAGAGTATCAAGGTGTTGAACAATTGAAGCTGCAAACAAGTTCAAAAATCTTACAGAAATTCCATACCCAAGACAAGAAAAACTGCCAGATGAACAAAAAAATTGCAATAAAAACCAAACTTGGAAGATTCTATCACACCTGGATTGATGTGAGTATTGCAGCAACGTCATATATAGGGCTCCATTGATTTTGTAGAATATCCAAGCAAATACTTCCATCAGCATAAACTAAACACCAATGCAAATTAAAGATTAGAATGGCCAGAATGGTTATCATAAAAAAAAGAACAAGCAGATGTCATCTAAGAATAACAAAGCAACAAAAGCTTCAAAGAGGGCATGAAATAGAAAATGTACTAGAGTCGGTCATCACAATCTTAATGCATAAACAAGAAGTGAGAATCCGAACTTTTAATCGTATCACGATAAAAGCTCAATAAGGACAAACTAATAGTCTGAAGCCAACATGCCAAAAACATATTACTGGAATTTTTCTGGAATCAAGGCTTATCTAACCACAAGTCAATCCTTGTCTTCAGCATATATGGCACGCTAAAATTCCACGCCATACCTCTGCCATATCTCCTTGGTAACTTGATCTAATACCTCAACTTGAATGAAGTATTCGCCGCGGCACCCACCAGCTTATTTGACACTTCAACTTGCTGATCAAACCATAAGACAGATTTTTCAAATATTTTATAGCAATATTCAACCATAAGACCCGACCTATCTTGTCCAGGGCCAATTTATTGCCATATAAGCCCAGTAACGTTATGGCGTACTCAATCATACTCGAGCGTTATCTTGTGACTCTAGGAAAAGATCGACATCAACAAGATCAATCGACCCTGGAGAAAACAAATTTCTTCTTTGGTGACTATAAGTGACTACTGAATCGGTTGCTTATCAAAATTTGGTGATTTGCTCCAATCGATAATTGATTGTATAGAAGCAATTGGTTTTTCGACGTGTTCTATAAATAATACCACAATTGGTCGCAGGCTGAGCAAAAATAGCAGATTAAATTTTTTTTTTTGCTTCACTTAGACAGTTAGACCATCCTTTGAAGGAGGATATAGGATTTATTTCATCATTTCTTGAAGTTAAATTAAAATTTTTCATAACTCTTTGTTCTAGTCTCAAATGGAAGCATACAAATCAATCTCGTTTGTGCCAAACAAAAATCCTTAACTGAATATCTCGGTCGAACAGGTTCTAATACAACTTTAAATAAGATAAAAAGAAATGGAAGTGAGGAATAAAAAGTAGTAGATGATAACTAAATATTCAATACATTTCGGGATAACCTCCCATTAGCCCATAGCCACATAGTGGGCTGCACATTTAACAAAGTGACTTTCATTCTTCCCCTTCTTTATTCTCCCATTGTTGGGGAAAAAACTCATCATCACATTTTAAAGTGAAGGACAAATTTGAAACTTCTTGTTCCGCATGATACATTTGTTCAAAAGTAGCATCTGTGCTGAAGATTGGAAGCTAAAAATTTCTAAATCATGAATCAAGTATTGTCTTGTTTCACTAGAAAAGCTCGACACCAACAAGATCAATCAATAGTGGAGTAAGCTTCAACAGTTTCTTCTCAGTTATTATTAATGACTCTCAACTAGCTCTTGACAAAATTTGGTAACATGCAACAGTTTCTTCTCAGTTATTATTAATGACTCTCAACTAGCTCTTGACAAAATTTGGTAACATGTGGTAGCTGGCAGTAAAGAGGCAACCGATCTTCAAAAGACCCTACAACAGATTGCGATTGCAGGATGAATGGTGATAACTGATAGTAGATTTAAGTTTTTTAGTTGCTTCATTTGGAACATCAAGGGAAGACGACGTAGGATTTCATCCACTTTTTGGATTAGATTGGCTTTTTCATATTATTTTAATCTCATCTTAAATGGGTAAAGCAATCTTGCCCATACCAGATTCGAATTCTCACTATCACGGTTGACCCGACCCTAAGACCACCTCGATGAAATATAAAAAGAAATGATATGACAAAGAAAAGGAAATATCAGAAATAAAAAATTAAAAATTTAAAAGATTATAAGATGAGAGTAGGGAACTAACTGAGCCAACACCGGGGAATCGCCATAAGAGCATAACTCGAGTCTCACACGCAAAAATGTGCTAGACAAGAAATTCTACCCTGAAGTACATGTAAAGACTCTCTACTAAGTACTACCAATTACTTATCAAATACTAACTCCAGTTAACTTATTTAATAAAAATTCGAGACGGTCTCCCATTAACCCACTATCGGCTGCATGCTTCACAAAATGACTTTTTAGCCCCTCCCCTTCATTAAAGTTCCATGAAAGGTTCAGTAAAGTTCTGCAACCAGCTAGGCCAGCTATTAATCTAATATCAACCATCTACATGGATGCCTAATTTCTGCCTTAAATACTATGGCAAGAGGGTGTTGCCATAAATCCAAATGCCCAGTTGGCAATAGAAAAACACAGGTAATAATAATGTAACAGAAGCTTTCAAAACAAAGTATCAAGCTTCAAAATTTCACTGACTAATGAAGCCTAGAAGAAGAGAGATGCCATGCTTTTAACTAAGAAATTGCCCTCAACTTTAGGCAAAGCTCAATCAAGAAAGCCAAATATAATACATGCACTGAAAAATTACAACTAACATGAACTATGTTTCAAACAAGTATGTTACTTTTGCGTAGGTTCTCATAATCAAAATATTTTTATGCCCAAAACACAATTGGACCCTCAAAGAATGACGAGGAAGGCACTATCTAAATCAAATACAAAGGTACAGATCCATTGAACTCACTATTTGGATGGAACATGCGAGAGACAAAGCGCACAGTCGGTGGCTTATTTGGATAATCCTCTGTAAACTGAAGTGTCAATTTGAACGTGCCTGGCAGATTTACCATGACCAAGAAGACCAAATTAGAGGAAAGAGAACAGGAAGATAAATAAATAATAAGAAAAGCGAGCAAATTACAACAGACTGCATATGAAGCATAGAATTTTATCATCAATGAACCCAAAGCAATTATAAATATCAAATTGCTAAATTGATGAACCTATTAAAGTAATTCACAGTTCCACTATAAACTCAGAATTCCCAAATCGATCTACGCACAAAAATGATAATGAGTTAATGAACTAGTAGCTTGTTTGAGCGAAACACTGCCTAAAAAATTAAATTGCCTCACCTCCATCCCAAGGAGTGTCATCGGGGCTGCAATCCAATCAAATAACACAATAAGCATCAAGAAATAGCGAAATTTCCAAACTATGCAATATAATAGTCCAGATATTTAATTGAAATAGCAACAACAACAACAAAGCCTTTATCAATCTCTTCCTTGCAAACATACCCAAATATTACCGCATTCCAGAGCATGATATTATTGTCCTGGGGAGCACCACTAATACCTGCAGGAGGATCTTGCTGCAATCTCTTAAAATCCCTCATCAGTCTCTTCCTCGCAGGAGTCGACATCCCCACCGCCTATGGTTCAATCACATTCCATATGAGATAAAATGAAAAACACAATAAAATCAAGATGTAGTTACACTCTAAATAGATTAATATTTTCAAGCAGATTTCATGGAACTATTGATTATTTCTTGCCATTAAATATTGCCATCGGTTTTAAACACTGAGTTTTATCCAATTTAACTAATACAACTACTACCAATGTAACTGATTTGGCTCAGATCAAACACAAATTTTTCATACAATTCCTTATACAAATTAGAAATTTAATTCGCAAAAAGATTGCCTTAACATTGTGAATCAAGAAGTAGTTCTACTTTAATAGATTGTGTTCTCTAATCGAATATTTTTCAGTAGTGAACATTTTGTGTCATTAAGTAATGTCATTGGTTACAAATGCATGAACTTTTAACCCAATTCAGAGTTTTCCCCAAATTTTATATCACAATAAAAATAACAATCTGATTAAATTCTACAAATAGATAACTTAATTGGACTACAAAGCAGTATATACATTTAAAATTAATCGAATCGAGGAAATTGATGAGTAATAGGAACGAGTATGGCAATGAATTCAAGACTTACTCGATACTCGATGAGAGATCGAGTATTGGAGATCGTAAGGGTTTTAATCGATGTTGAATCCAAATTTGCCACGAAATTGGAACCAGATCGCTAGGGTTTTGAGGTTGGAGAGGGGGATTTAGGGCTGGTGATAGAGATGGAGAATAAAAGAGAGAATATATAAATGGGGTAAGGCAACGGGGTTTAAAATTGCAATGAATTATTTGTTTGGGTTGATTTGCAAATAGTTAAATTTTAACCACTGTAGCTTGAAGTGAAAA
This sequence comes from Asparagus officinalis, assembly GCF_001876935.1. Taxonomy (NCBI): domain Eukaryota; kingdom Viridiplantae; phylum Streptophyta; class Magnoliopsida; order Asparagales; family Asparagaceae; genus Asparagus; species Asparagus officinalis. The sequence continues at coordinate 18,242,917 of NC_033799.1, read as the reverse complement.
CTTAGTAGAATAAAATTATGGGACAAATTTTCAAAACCAACTTATTTGGACATTTTATTGCAAAAAAAGACCCGTTTCACATTTATTTAGAGAAACCGACCTGGTGTCAGCACTGTCGCTGAAACCAGGTCGGTTTTTCTAAAAAACTTTACGAAACTTCACGGGAGTTCAACTCCCGTGAAGTTTAGTACGTTTTTAAACTTCACGGGAGTTGAACTCCCGTGAAATTTACTTCCCCCAATAAACTCCACGGGAGTTCAACTCCCGTGGAGTTTGTTGTATTGTTAAAACTCCACGGGAGTTGAAATCCCGTGGAGTTACAGGCCAAAATCGCTCTCTGCGAAATTTGCACTGCAACTTCACGGGATTTCAACTCCCGTGAAGTTGCAGGTTTTACAAAAACATGCACAGCATGCATACATCTACTTATTTAACTCATATATACAACTATTTACCTGTTGACAATAATTACTGCAATATATTGCCGGCTCCATCAGCATGTGAAGTGCCGGCTTCATCAGCATGTGAAGTTCCGGCTCCATCAGCATGCGAAGTGCCGGCTCCATCAGCATGCGAAGTGCCGCCGTCATCGTCACGTGGCCGTCGGCGCCGAGTGTACGCTTGCCCAAATGATCGAGACCTGTCCTCACGGCCTGCGAACTCGTCGACGTGAGTCTTATGAAACACCTGTGCTATGGTCTTCTTGATCCTGCCGAGGAGCCCTAACGCCACCTGATCCTGAATCTCAGGCACGGTCGCATCAATATCAGCCTGAATGCTATCCAAAGCATGGACCTGTGAGGTAAATAATTTATTAAGTACCAACTCAAGAAAAAAATATTATAATTTAGCTTAGAAACTTACGTAATCTCTCTCGTTCATCCCACTAGGGATGTAACTGTCTGTCGGTGGCCGTGGCATGTGTCCAGCTAAGGGCTGTGGGTCACGTGTGATCCATCTACGTGTGATATCCCAATACCAACCCATATATGCGGTGTAGTCAACAGCCGTGGGCCTCGCACCCTGGATGAAATCATACCTGTGAGCCCACCTGTCTATGTAGGCCGCACGGACTACGGCCCAGTCGTTATGGTGCGAAGTAGGTCGCCGCCGACGAGATATCTGCTCAACAGGATCTGGTACATGCTGAGAGAGCGTAAACTGTCGTAGCACACGGTTAGGGACATGCATCTCCACGATCTCCCAACAAATCAATGGAACTCTCGCTCTCCACAAGTCGGGACTATCTCGGCAAATGGGTGCAAGAGAATGCATATCCAGCTCCGGCGGTGTATAGGGTCTCCACTTGAACTGAAATAAAATAAAACATTTATCAGTATCATACAGAAAAACTATAATATTCATACTTCTTGAGTTTTATATTTACCTGTTCATGCTGGAGGCCATCAAGCTCATTTCGGTAAAACTGACGGTGACGCGTCGCTGATTTGTACTGAGCGTATCGCACGTTATACCTATATGCAGAATAGCGAATATATAAGTACAAATATTCAGGTTACGAATGAAATATGTGTGTGTACAATTATACCTGTATGCCAACGGATACTGCCCCTCTAAGTCACGGTGCATAAGTAAAGTGGGTCGTCCAATATGAATGCGCTCCCATGACCAAATCTGTATCAATGTGCAGCATCCCTTGAATTCTTTATTCTGCATCAGGGATACTCTACTCAATTCTCGATACAAATATGCCAACACCGCACTGCCCCACGATAGTGCGCCGTATACACCAAAATCCTCCAGCAGTGGCAGCCATCGTGCATGTACGAGAGTCTTGCTCGCATCCGAAAAAAGCACGCACCCTATCATGTGCAATATGTATGCACGAGCATGAAACTGGAGCGTCTCATCATCGGCATCCTGTGGTATATCGCCCTGAAATGTCTGACGAAGCCACGATAGCTTCATCGCACCACTCCTCAAGTCGGGAACCTGTCCAAGAAGCCGGGCACATACCTCGGGCTAACTATGATCATCGGTGCCCGTAACTGGCAGCCCATCGATCCGGAGCCCAAGAATGACGGCCACGTCCTGTAAAGTGATGGTGCACTCCCCTATATGCATGTGAAAGGTGTTGGTCTCTGGCCTCCACCTCTCAATCAAAGCAGTGATAAGCGGCCAATCAAGCCTGATATATCGAACCGTCGAACACTCCCGAAAACCAGCCTGAGAGATCAGCGCTAGAACTCTCTCATCCTCAATGACCCAAGATGAATGGCTCTGTGAATGCTCGATCATGGTGATATCAGGTACGGGCTGCACGTCAAAAAGAATTGATTAAGTATAATGCGAAAAATTAAAATTAGTGCCAATGCTAACTAGCATATACAAAAGATGTTTTACCTGTCCTGAGCCAATATAATCTGAAACGTGGCTCGCCTGGAGGGTCAAAACGTCGGGGCGTCTCGGTCCCGGATCCATAATGAATATAACAGAGAATTATATTAGAAGACAATGCTCAATGTGTTAGATCTTTTTGTTAAAAATACTCATCTAGTTATATATAAACAACAAACGAATGCGCAACGTGAAGAAAGCAATAACTTGAAACCAAACATTAAATTTATATAACATAGTACGATACAAATGAGATACATAAACAAACAACTCACGGAACTGCTACAAAGGAGGTAATATCAGTGGCCCGTCTTGTGTCCAATATCGACTATCATATGGTGGACGAAAACACTCTTTGTATGTTTGTCGATAGTTGTAAGTAGAATACCAAGCCTCGACGAACTCATAGTGTGAAATCCTCGCACCACCTTGTAGATCAGAACAAGCCGCGACAACATGTGAACAAGGAATCCATTGTAATTGCGGTACGTTGCAAGTGCACGTACACGAGTGATCCACTAACATGTTAACTTTATAAGAGCGATTTTCTCTATGTGATATTCCCTCAATGACTTCCCATTCATTAAAACTGTATCTTACGACATGAAAGGATCGAGCTTGTACAATCCGAGCCGCTAACATTTCATCATTTTTCGGTGTGAGCTCCGAGCGGATATTTTCACCAAGTTCGCGACGTCGTAGAAAGAAGTTATTAAGTCTGTAGAATGTTTTAGCAACTAGTGATTGTATTGGCATACCGCGTGCTCCCCTGAGCACGCCATTGAAACTCTCTGAAGCGTTCGTAGTCATCATACAGAACCGTCTCCCGCCATCTTCACATAAAGCCCACTTATCAACATTGTGTGGTCCCAAACTAGTTTCGATCCAATCATGTGCAGCTCGGGAGATAAACTTAATCCTCTCTCGTATTTGGTCATAAACTAATTTTTCTGTTGCACAGCCGGCTTGCCAAAGAAGATCTTGAACCTGACCGTTTCCAAATTTCTTCTTGAAGTTGTCCCTAATATGTCGCAAGCAATAACGATGTACATGTGGCTCTGGGAAATGACGTTGGAGTGCTCTTGGAGTTCCTTTCATCCTATCAGATATGAATGTAATCGGCCGCGCACCCACACTAGGGATATGATATCTAATGCATGCAAAAAACCACGCCCAATTCTCTGTGTTTTCAATATCAACCACTGCAAACGCCAAAGGAAACAACTCCCGTGAAGCTGCAGGCCAGATTTTCCAGCGAGCTGCTCGCTGGCGATTTTACCCTGCAACTCCACGGGAGTTGAACTCCCGTGGAGTTTATTGGGGGAAGTAAATTTCACGGGAGTTCAACTCCCGTGAAGTTTAAAAACGTACTAAACTTCACGGGAGTTGAACTCCCGTGAAGTTTCGTAAAGTTTTTTAGAAAAACCGACCTGGTTTCAGCGACAGTGCTGAAACCAGGTCGGTTTCTCTAAATAAATGTGAAACGGGTCTTTTTTTGCAATAAAATGTCCAAATAGGTTGGTTTTGAAAATTTGTCCTAAAATTATGAGATTTTTTTAGATATTAGTCCCTTACATCGCATGTATTTGATATTTGACATTTGTCCCTCAAATCTTCACACTTTGATATTCGTCGCCCAGATTACCTTAATTAGTGTGTTCATATTAGCTTTTCTGTTAAGTTTATTATTCAAAACCCTCAATATTAAAATCTCTTTAAAAATTTATAAGTTTGCATTAAAGTATTAGGGAATATTATGACATGATTTAAACACAGACCATACTATTTCTTTTATTTTGTATAAAGGTGATTCAGATCTTTCCCCCGCAAAAACTCATCCTCATCATTATGTCACCCTGATAGAAAAAAAAATCACAAATTATCATGAAAATTTAAATGCATCAAAGTTTGTCAAATTTATTTATAATAATTAAAACTTCTGAACACTTTGCTTTTCTACTCTATTAGTTTTAGATATAAAAATAAAATTGCATTCACGCTTCATAAACATTTAAAAAAACAAAAAAAATATAAACTCTGCGTCATTTTAAAAATGGATTCTGCCTCAAACGTAAATTGGCATAAGAGAAGTTTGGGGTGCTAATAGCCATTTCAACTATGTAAGACCCTGTCAAGCATAAAAACCCGCCATCCGATAGAAATTGTCACGACAAACCAATCAAATTCTCCCGTCGAAGCAGTCGCATCGCAATAAAGCAAGGGTAAATTAACAAACCTTCTCTGAATTTGGGGTGATTTGTATAAAATCATCTTGATTTTGAAATTTAGAAAAACTTCCCATAAACTTTGAGTACTTTCATGAAAAAAATTTGAGGGCGTTCAAAATGTTCCTGGCTAGCTATTACTTAAATACCTTAGAGCATCTCCAACAGCTTCTCCATTTTCCACTTTTGGAGAATTTAGTTAGGTTTTTGATCTAACAGATTCTCCATCTCATTCCCCAAAATAGGGATGGAAGAGAAAAAATGGGGAAGCTTCCCCAAATCTGCAGCATTCTCCAAATTTTTGGAGGAAAAAAGGGATTCTTCAAAATGGGGAAGCTGTTGGAGTTGGTGTAAAAATAATTTGGAGAATATGACTTTTGCTTCCCCATTTTGGAGAAATTTTTAGAGAAGCTGTTTGAGATGCCCTTACAGCTCTCCCAGTTTTGCAACTGAAATACCTTCAGTTGTTTTTTTAGCACTTGTACACTCTAAAAATTCTAAAAATTACACTTTAAAATCTTCTATTATGCAAATGTAATAAAAATATTCAGATTTTGCCCCTTGTGGCATTCACATTCTAGTTTTAGAACTTTTAGCCCTTTAATATTTGTTGAATTCATTGTTAAATTCACCTTAATTCAATTTAAAAATTTAATTAAGGTAGGTTTAAAATATAATTAGGATATGCTTAAATATTAAATTTAACAAATATTTAGGCCTATAAAATTCTAAAATTCGCTTCGTGAGTGTCACATGAGAAACTTCAAAGGGAAATTTTCTTTCACATTTGTATAATAAAAGATATTAACACACAAAGCTTAAAAACCTTAGAATGTAAAAGTGCTAGCAAAAACATATGAGGGTATAAAAGTGCAAAGTAGAAGAAACTACAAAGTATTTAAGCTAAATCAGCCTGATATATACTTTTAAAAAAAGATAATCCATACAAATCCCAGTGGGCTAAATACCCATATTGGTATTTTAGTTCAACCTCATTTGCCAAGAAGGTATTTTAAATAAAAAAATCGGCGTTAAGGCATTTTAATTGATTAAAATTACCAATTAGGTCCTTTTTCTCGTCGGCGACCACTTTTCCGGCGAGAACTCGTCACGTGCGTGACACGTGATGACTTAATCTGTATAAATACCCATATTGGTATTTTAATTCAACTCAATTTACCAAGAAGGTATTTTAAATAAAAAATCAGCGTTAAGACATTTTAATTGATTAAAATTACCAATTAGGTCTTTTTGCTTGTCGGCGACCACTTTTCCGGCAAGAACTGGTCACGTGCATTTTAATTCAACCGGTTTTCTGACGTGGTAGTGGCAGGAAGAATAAGAGTCGATGCATTTTAAAATTCCCCATTTCTAAAATTGGTAAAAAAAATTAGCGAAAATTTCGTGGAGAAATTACCGTATAAATAGAACCTCTTTCTCTTGCATCGATCCATGGCCGCGCCGGCGGCAATCTAGTTTGCAGTGATCTTCGTCTTCTCACTCTCTTCTCTCCGAATTCCCATGACGTTTTCTTCTAGAAGTTCCTGAAATCGGGGGTTTTGGCTGCTTCTGTTAGCAGTAAAGATAAGATAATTGAGTTGGATCTGAGATCTGGAGTGAATGCGTGGAAGTTTGATCTTTGTTTTGAAATTTTTAGGGTTCAGGTTGGTTCGTTTTGGACTTAAATTGTGATTAAGCCACATCAGCAGCTAAAACCGAGCCACATCAGCAAACCGAGCCACATCATCAGCTAAAACACAGATTAAGTCATCACATGCCACACACGTGACGAGTTCTCACCGGAAAAGTGGTCGCCGACGAGAAAAAAGACCTAATTGGTAATTTTAATCAATTAAAATGCTTTAATGCCGATTTTTTATTTAAAATACCTTCTTGACAAATGGGGTTAAATTAAAATACCAATATGGGTATTTATACAGATTAAGTCATCACGTGCCACGCACGTGATGAGTTCTCGCCGGAAAAGTGATCGCCGACGAGAAAAAAGGACCTAATTGGTAATTTTAATTAATTAAAATGCCTTAACGCCGATTTTTTTATTTAAAATACCTTCTTGGCAAATGGGGTTGAATTATAATACCAATATGGGTATTTAGCCAATCCCAGTGAAATCGTTTTAAAGTTCCAGGAGGCTTCATTTGTTATTTAATTTTCAAACTTTATGGGTGTTTATTGCAACTCACTCCAAAGTTTTTAGCACCTTTGTGAAAATTACCCTAAAACGGAACTCCCCCGGGACATCATCATTCATCAGAACAAAAAGCCCTCCATCTCAGCTTCTCTTCTCCAATGTGAAACCCTAGCTAAAACCCTAACCGCCCCGTTCTCCATCAAACGTCATCAATGAGCTATCTAAATCGAGCATCGAAGTCAACGAGATGGAATCTCCACAGAATTCGACTGTTCTTGAATGGAGACCGAGGGTTTTGCTCTCATTCTAGGTCTAGCAACAAGGAGTTTGGAGTCGATTTGAGCCAGTACCCCATTGAAAGGATTCGAAACTTCTCGATCATCGCTCACGTTGATCATGGGAAGTCGACGCTCGCTGATCGTCTGCTGGAGCTCACGGGGACGATCAAGAAAGGGCTTGGACAGCCGCAGTATCTTGACAAATTGCAGGTTTGGAAATTTTTGGGGTTTTTCTTCTTTTTTTTAGTTAAGCTTCGAGTTGTTCTTCGATGAAATTTTAGGCAAATGGCATTGTGTTTGATAGTGATATAGAGAACATTCAAAATTTTGGTGAAGGTTTTGTTACTGTATGAAGTTTGTTAGAAGCTGAATTGAGATATTTGAACTTATGTATGTTAGTGGGTTGTTTTCATTTAGTGAGTATATTGTGAATGCTCAAAGTATCGGACCCATTGGCAAACTTTGTGAGCTTGCTCTGTTTTTTCTGGTTTAGTCTTTATTCTATTGTTATTATTTCTAATTGAAAAGTTGTTTATGCTATATATTGTAAAATAAAAAAAAATTCCTTTTAGCTTTCCTATGTCATGCATCTTCATCTCTAGGTTCTCCACATCAATCCTATCAAGATTCATCGATTCTCCCATTGATATGCAAACTTTACATTTTCTCTCCTCTTCTCTCTTTCCCGAAGGGGCTGTTTGGTTGTTGTTGGTAAAGTTGTGTATTTATGACACAACTTGGAAAGTTGTTGTCCACCTCATCAATTTCACTTTTATACTTTTCATTGTTTGTTTTTGATTCTATTGGAATCATAAAACACTTGTTTGGTTTGCAAAATGAAACTTTAATTGTTTGTTTGGAAAGTGTAAAAAGTGGTCCCTACTCAAATGATCATATTGGTTGGAATTATTTTTTATTATTTTTTCCTAACTTCAATGTTAGCTTTTTCCTAAAATCATGTCTTTTTTTCATGAAATCACTTTACAAGCCACATCAGCATATGAAATCACTTTACACTATTTTCACAACTACAAACAAACAATTGAAAGTAATGAAAGCTGACATTGGGACCCACTTTTTTACACTTTACATCCTTTTACATGGTAAAAACATACAACCAAACATCCCCGAATACGCAAACGCCCGGTCAACTCTCTTGGATTTCCGTGCATTGCATAGGTAACAAACTAGTTTGGTTACATAATCTGACATCTGAATTTTGTAGAGTATAGTTTGTTTGCTTCCTCTTATGTTGCTCATGTCTTCATTTCATGACTACTGAAACAAGACATTTACCCTAGTCTGTTTGGCTTCGAAGTCTATAACTTTTTTTTTAACTCTGGTTATTTTGTTATAATTAGAGGTTTGCAAATTATAGATTGTAATCCTGTGAGTACAGTTCTTTGGCATGCATTTCACAAATTTCATTACATGTTTGGATGCAACATGAAGCTACTCCAAGCTGGAAGTGGACGAGAAATAGGTAAATCGCTAAGGGTCTAATGATAAGGGAAGGTTAAGGTATGATCTATGAGAAAGAAGAAAGGGCAAGTGCTAGTTTTTTTCATTGTACTGTTTGAATTTGAGAAAAATCTAGCTCATTTAATATTTGTAAACCACAGAATAGCATAAGTAAATATGATTGACTATAGTTTATAAACTCATGAACAACAGCCTAACTGATACAGTTTATTAGTTTGAGTTTATTTGACTTGAGTGCATGAAAATGCAGTTTAGAAGGCAAAAAATTTAAGAAATAAAAGAAAAATTATCCCTAACTTTTGGGATTGGCCGTTTTAGAAGACCACTGCATGAAAACGCAATTAGAAAACTTGATACTGCATGGAACTGCAGTGTAGAAAGTAGAATGCCTGCTGAAAGTGAAAAGCCGAACGTGACCTTTCCATTGTCTTCCATGTGCATTATCTTACCACCTTCTAACTCTAGTTCTCTCAGAGCTTCCTTTATGAGTGCATTTTTGTAAGCAAACATCTCATGTTTACAGGTGGAAAGGGAGAGAGGTATCACTGTCAAAGCTCAAACAGCAACTATGTTCCACATGCATAGCCCCCGTTGTGGTGTAAATGATATTGCTCATGAACAGAATCCACCAAGCTTTTTATTGAATCTTGTTGATACTCCTGGTCATGTGGATTTCAGTTATGAAGTATCAAGGTCTCTTGCTGCCTGCCAGGGTGCTCTTTTGGTTGTTGATGCTGCACAAGGTGTTCAGGCACAAACAGTTGCCAACTTTTATCTTGCATTTGAATCTAATCTGAGCATAATTCCGGTTATCAACAAAATTGATCAGCCCACTGCTGATCCTGATCGTGTCAAAGCTCAGTTGAAGTCGATATTTGATCTTGATCCAGAAGATGCTCTTCTTACTTCTGCTAAAACTGGTCAAGGCCTGGAGCATGTCCTTCCTGCAGTCATAGAACGTATTCCTCCTCCTCCAGGAGATTGTGATTCACCACTGAGGATGCTTCTTTTGGATTCTTACTATGACGAGTATAAAGGTGTAATCTGCCATGTTGCTGTTGTTGATGGTGCTCTCCGCAAGGGTGATAAGATAACCTCCGCGGCCACTTCCCAGGTGTATGAAGTTAAAGATGTTGGAATCATGCATCCTGAACTTACCCCAACTGGAGTGCTGTTTACAGGACAAGTTGGTTATGTTGTCAGTGGCATGCGTTCAACAAAAGAAGCACGGGTTGGTGATACGCTTCATCATGCCAAAAGCATTATAGTGCCTCTTCCAGGTATTCAACACCTCATGTCATACCTTCTAGTTGCCTCCTTGAGCAATGTATTTCTAGATAGTACATGGCTCTTTGCTATGGTAACACCTTGATGTAGCGATTGATAGATATACCTCTCTCTGTTTCCTATGTATATAACCTGCACTTTAAACACCATTTTTTCTTTCAGGTTTCAAGCCTGTGAGGCACATGGTCTTCTCTGGTCTTTATCCTGCTGATGGATCAGATTTTGATGCTCTTAACCATGCAATTGAGAAATTGACTTGCAATGATGCTAGTGTGTCTGTTACCAAAGAGACTAGCACTGCCCTTGGCATGGGATTCAGGTGTATAAACTTAATTGAGCGTACATCTTTTTCGTAAAATTTTAAACATAACATTGACATAATTTAGTCCTGAGTGTCACAAATTGCAGAATTCATTTGTCTTATTAATTTTCACTTAACATGGTTCGCACAATGATATGGGTACTATAAATAGGTGCGGCTTTCTGGGTTTACTTCACATGGATGTCTTTCACCAGCGATTAGAACAAGTACGTTCTGTTCTTATTATTGATTCTTAATTTCATGGGTCGAGTAACCGTTATATCAATTCAACCCACTATATTTCTGTTTAGCTGAGATATGAACTGTGAAGTTGAGTTCATAGAACAACTAATAGTGTTAAAACCAATATAAATTGATAAAAACCATCTTCATTCTGTTTATCTAGTGAGAAATAAGCAATACTCAAGTTATATCCAAGTACTCTTAACAGTTTGCTATGGATGTTAAGCTGTCCTTTAATTACACTAGTCAGTTAAGTCGAACATTTGGCTTACTCAAGTACTGAAATCAGTTTAGATTTTTCTTTCATTAGATCATTGCACCGATTACTGTCCTCTTACTAGACCTTAATATTATTTGCTTACAAGAGTTCTTGAAGAAACGATTATTAAAAGAGAAGTGAATAGAGACTAAGATTAAGAATAGTAGAATAGAAAGAATGTTACATCAAATAGGAAGTAGAGTCAGAGAATGATATACTTCTTACTCGAGTCAAACAATCTCAAATTTAATTCATCAATATATCAACTGATTCTGATTATAAGCAACCTTGTCAACGAAGTCGATAGCTCTGGTTACAACCTAAGCAACCTTTATTTATAGGACATTTGTAACAAGCAATTATGGATAAACAAATCGAAAGAGATAAATTGGAACTTAAACAGCTATACTTGTCTAGTATTATCGTCCTAACTCCCAACTCAATTGAATCTATACATTATATAAAACTACTAGTTGGAAATTGGAATATGCTGAAAACTAAAAAGGTTTTGTTTGTCAAATTTTTCCAAAATGGAATTTGATTAGTTACTACTGGAAACTTTTGTAAAGAGGTCCATGCAAGGTTACTTTTGTAATAGTATATTGTTTCTTTCCAGTAGGTTCTTCTTTTTGGGTGAGCATTTATATTTGTATCAAGTTATATAACCTCCTTTATTTTATAGATATTTGTCATGCTTAAACTTAGATTAGCAATATTACTATTAGTTAAAAAAGCTATTTTTTGGTGTTCTACCCTTATTTTAGTCACCCTTTAAAAAAATTCCAGTCATATTCCAAAAAATCATACACACAACTTCCAATAATGTAAAACTTAGTGGAGGGACAAGTTTGGGAGGAAAAAAAAGCAACAGTCTAATTCATAACTACCCCACTATTTTATAACGAAGAAACTATCTACTATTTCACAACTACCCTCAAATTTTCAAGATCACAGACCCTTGCCTAATTTCTCCTCTCTCTTGCTCTTGAACTCTCCCTTTTAACTATTGTTTATGTTTATATATGTATTCATGTTGATTACTAAGGGTGTTAATGATATCTTATCATGCACGCATTGCGTGCGCCAGAATACTAGTTAATATGTTTTTAAAAAAAATTAAATCTCAACTTACATGGTAAACCTCTTGGTAGGTTTGAGTTTGCCATAGCATCTTGATTTTCTCCGCCATAGCATCTTGATTTTCTTCTTCTCTTTTGGATAATTAATCGTTATTTAAATTAATTAAACATTACTTTACTTTAGACTTTCAAATCTCACTTTTTTAGACAAATAAAATCATTTTTTGGAAGATGTTTGTGAAAAAAAATAGTTATGATATTTGAGAATTATAAAATATATTCTTTCGGTAGTATTTTCTTAAAAGGTCTTTTTTTGTCAAATTTACATAATATATGCCTGGTAAACTTGTACCATATAAAAGACAAATTTTATATCAAAACAAACCAAATCCTAATGATATAAATTGATTTAATCTGGTTTTATTTCTAATAAACTTGAAGAAAATAATTGTTTTAAAAAGCAAGCTGAGCAACTGGCTAGGCTTAAGTGGTGCGCAGGCCGCCCACCAAATGTTAGAGGCACCTAAGTGAGTTTGGGCTGCATGAATCGGGCTGCACCGCATCAAAAACATTTGTGTTGCTGGTGAAGTGTAGCAAAAGAGAGCATGCCAGGTGAAAATGGATCAGATCAAAACTCGATATGCAAATCAAACTTAGATAGAACGAAGGCTATGACTTTGAATCTTTGAAAAAGACAATTCCTCTCACGATGTCTCCCCACAACCATTCTCTTTGCTTCAAGCAAACTGCAGCAATTACCTTACAAAAATAAAGTGCAAAAATGAAAACCTGCGTACATGCCGCGTAAGTGCTCGCCTGGGCAGCTGAGGGCTAGCTCCGGCGCCCAGAAGCATTCATCGCTTTGGAGAACATTGAAGAAAATCTTAATTTTCTAGGCTAATGTCATTTTCAACTATAAAAATTCAAATTTCATTGATTTCTCTTTTTTGTCCTGTCTCATATGTCCATCTTGTGCGTAAAATATTAATTATCTTGGTGTTTTGGGTACTGTGTAGGAGTATGGAGCGCAGATTATATCTACTATCCCTACTGTACCGTATATTTTTGAGTATTCAGATGGGAGGTATCAGAATTACTGTTTGATGGTGTTTTCCCATTTAAATGCCTTATAAATGTTCATCTTTGTATCTGATCCTTTTTTTCCTTTGTTCTAGTAAGTCGCAGGTTCAGAATCCTGCTATGTTGGCTTCAAATCCTAAACTACGTGTCACGGCATCTTGGGAGCCAACTGTTACTGCAACAATTATCATTCCTAGTGAGTAAGCTCTGTTTCCTTACTCTTTTACTTATATTCATACATATATTATCTGATTCATGCCATTCACCTTAAACACCTTTTAAAAAAAATCTATTTTCAGGTATGTTGGACCTGTTATTACACTTTGCTCAGAGAGGAGGGGCGAGCAGCTTGAGTACTCATTTATTGATAGGCAAGTTAAAGTGCATGTGTTATTTGGTAATAGGTGATATTTGTGACATGGGTGTTTATTTCATTTTGCAGTCAGCGAGTACTTATGAAGTATCGGCTGCCATTAAGGGAAATTGTTGTGGATTTCTACAACGAACTGAAAAGCATAACGTCAGGATATGCATCGTTTGATTATGAAGATGCTGAGTAAGTCTCAGTTAAAATTCTATCATTTGTTTTTTTGTTTTGTTTTTTTTTTTTTGAAAAAATATAGTATCCATATTATGATTGGTTTGTTATTTTCTGGTTGTCAATTTTGTGATTTTAAGACTTTTACGGGAGGATCAAATTGGTCTGCTGCATTTGTGTATATATATAAATGATGTTAATGTGAACTTATGGTATGGGTCCCTTGTTTTCTCTGCAAGCTATATGAGCCAGCTAAGCAGAGTCTCTCCTGTCACTTGATTTTTGGAGGCGAAAAACCTGTATATCGCGATTGGCATGCCTTTTTTGGGGATTGTGTATATTTAGTGATTTAAGGTTCTTACAGGATAATCAAATTGGTTTGCTGCATTTATTCATTCATAAATGTTGTTAAAGCTAAAGATATAAATCTCCTCTTTGCTGAGTTATTTGCAAGCTACTCAGGAAGTCTCCAAGTGTTGTTTTTCCTAGGTATTCAGGAATTCTTTTCTCACTACAATGGAGATTGATAGGACAATTGAGGTTTTATTTATTTATTTATAAGAAACTAACTAATTCTGTTTTTTTTTTAAGAACAGTAAGGGTTTCCTTTTCCATACTTTTGTTTCTTCATTTTTTGGACCTGCCTCTTTATTCCCCTTCAAATTTAAAAGACATGTATATGAATAGAAGCTCCTTTGAACTATGGTTTGAAATCTTAATATTTGACGTGGTTCCTATACATTTTTATTGTTAAAGATATTGGGAGTTTGATGACTCAGTACTAGTTTCTGGTTGGGCCTATCGCCGCTACTTGGATTAAGTGAAGGTTTAATCACAAGTTTTCTGCTTAATTCTTTTTTATTTTTTAACTTACCAGTATAATACGGACTTTGATTACTTTTTGTTTTTTTAATAGAACAGTATAAACTCTCATACATCAGACTCAGGCGTTATTAACCAATATCAACCTGTATCAATATGTCCCATAGTTGCGTGGAACCCGGTTCGTTCCGGTTCACGGGTCGGGTAGGGAGGTAGGCTTATACGGTGTGACACCCCCGTTTTCACACATGGTTGCAGTCCAAGGTGAACCTAGAGATGTCAAACCTGTCATGCATCCACACTGTGCAACAATATGTTTCACCATCACAGCAATCTTTCTAGTGGAATCAAATAAGAATAGTGCAGGTACTAGCAGATATAAAAGAGATGAAAACAGGAAATGGAACATATGAAATAGATGACCAACAATATTAGTAAACAAGTCTCAACTGAAGTAAAGAACATGCATCCAATAGTCTGAAATAAGAAGTAAATAATCTCAAGCACAAGAGATCGATTAAAATCATAACAAAATAACTATGGAGCATAAACTACTACGAATAAATAACGGTAGCTATGCTGAAAGTCCGTCAACCTGCGGCTCTCCGAAACTTTGATTTGCTGTCTGAAAAGAAGGGAAATCAACAACGTCGGAGCGTTAGCAAGATCATCTCTATCCGCCCCTAGGGAAGGGCTACTAAGTATAATAGATGTTCTACCTAAAAATGCATAGTTTACTTAAATCATTTACCTTGTACTAATTGGGATTAATATTTAGAAATCTACGTCGAGTGAAATAATCCAAACAAGAAAAACCTCATATATATCATATGTCTCAAATTGTAAATCGCTAAATATCAATTCCAAACTAAGAATAAATAAAGAAGGAAAGCAATACAGGCAAATACCATTACAAACAATGTCATAAATGTCGACCAAATATCTCGTATTACCCTTGGTAGATAAAATAGATACTAGTACACAATCCTGTGTAATCCACCATGTGAAGTATCTCAACAATGAACTACATCAAAAACTCAGTAACCGCTTACGACACAGGCCATCAACTAATTCATAAAATTATTATTCACAAAATTTCACAACCCATCGCATCATCGTGTGGATCGACATATAGGTGCGCATCGACCTTTGTGCATATACATATGAATACAATAATATAGGTACATCGACTTCTGTGGATATACATGCGGATACAATAATATTGGTACATCGACCTCTGCGCATATACATGCGGACAAAATAACATAGCTACATTGACCTCTACGCATAATCATGCGGAAACAATAATATATACTCTGAGTGTAGTCTACCGCGGTCTCATTATAATATACCAAATTACCAATTAACCCCACTCAGGCATCCACCGTTACCGTAACTAAAACAATCGTTACTAAAACAATCGTTACTTATGACGACACAAACTATTATACTATGCTCATAAAGAGGCTCGTACGTACTCAAAACCAATGCATACACACTCTCATAGTCACACACATGTGTCAATGTACATCTCGTACTTCGTGGTTGCGATCATACGTACGTTGAACACAAAATATGCAAAATAGCTAATATCGGTCGACCGAAACACACCATCGGTCGACCGACGACATCATGCACAAACGGGCACATAAGACAGCCTTGATCGGTCGATCGATGACTTCTGTCGGTCGACCGACAAGAGGAAGATTCCAGGTTTTGTTGTTTTTGTCAGTTTATCTCAAAACTTGTACTTTTAATAACTTGTACTTTTAATAACATGATTAGTAATACTTGATTAAATTCTCGTAATTACTTAACATAAGATTAACTTAAACAGGATCACATCACTTAAATTAATAATTCTAGGGTTTAAACATCCTAATTAACAAAACGCTTAATTAATTTGATTAACTAGGGTTTTAAACTAAATTAAAACATAATTAACAATTTAGAAATCAACTCTAATGATCATGATCATCTATACTTGTCAATTTAAGATAAAACCTACTGTTCATCATTGGTTTAAGATTTATCATTATGAACAATGTGTTAACACATCAGATTAAGCCCTAATCATTAGATTATCCATTTAACACATAATGACATGATCTTTAGCTAAGGAAAGGTTTGGAGTAAGATGATCTTGCCTTTTCAAACGTGCTGATCTCTTACACGCAAGCAAGACTCGACCATTCGTCACCAAACGTTGTAGATCTCGCCCTCCTCTCGGTGTTCGCTTCACGAAGCTTTTCCAAACTTATAAATTAGGGTTAGGGTTTTGAGAGGGAAGGTGGCTGCTGTTAGGGTTCAGAGATTATAATGAAAAAGAAGAAATTTTTGTGAAAACATATATATATATATATATATATATA
>NC_033799.1:18209592-18225328 GCF_001876935.1 Asparagus officinalis | reverse complement strand
ATGGTATTAAATCACGTGCATTGCACGTGTGTAAAAACTAGTATATATATATATATATATATATATAAGAAAAATGGGTATGCTTGGTACTAAGCACAAAAATTTGTGCTTAGTAGTAAGGTGGCAATGGCATAATCTCTTTCACTCATTCAAATGGTTGCATATCCCTATGCACTCCTCAACCCATGTGAATGTGGTTCCCCATTTGAATGAGTAAAGTGAATTGTGCCACCTCACTACCAAGCACAAATTTTATGCTTGGTACCAAACATACCCATATTTCTCTCTCTCTCTCACTCTCTCTCTCTCTCTCTCTCTATATATATATATATATATATACACACACACACACACACACACACAATTGGGCCAAAAACCAATCCGAAACTATAGCCCAGAATTCGTGCTCATCGGTCGACTGGTTGTGAAAATCGGTCGACTGATAACTATACATCAGTCGACTGGTCGTTCCCATCGATCGACCGACCAGAACGAAAATCCAACTTATTGTTTTGATATATCAGTACATGATACTCACATATATGTACGTATTCGATCTCAAATCGATTTCAAACATGCTAGTTCATCCCAAAATAGTTTCAAACATGATAAAACTCATATTTTATCATTTTAAAATAATATTTTGAAATTTACGGGGTTTTACATACGGTACGCTAGGGTGCATGGTATGCTTTAGAATCGGTTCTTAAATATAGGAGTCAGAGGTTTTACAAGAGTCAAATTTAACAAATATGCTAGTTGAAATCAGGTATGTTAAAAAACCTTGGCAATCATGTTACAATAAGGTACGCATACTTTATTTGCTTAATTTCTTGCGTGTTTTGTTGTTTATTCTTTTAAAAAAATATTTTTTAATATTTTAACTGGTTTGAATTCTAAATCTGGTTGCTGGAGTTGGTGAATCGGGTTATGCACCACACGTATCTGGGATGATTGAACCTAGGTCATGGTTCATTGTAGCACCCTAAGTTCTTGACTTCTATGGTGGGTTGGGTCTAATCGGGTTGAGGGGATCACTTCATGGCAATGTTTTAAATATTGGATGTCGGGTTCATGTCGGACGACTGAAATCATGTCAGATAACGAAAATCGGGGATATATCGGTGGATATAGACTAAATATCGGATTGTCATATCGGGTGATGCGCATATGTATAATATCATGTCCTAAATGTAATCTAAGCATTCCTAAATTCAATATAAGCATATTTCATGGCAAGATTTTAAATATCGGATGTCGAGTTCATGTCGGACGACTGAAATCCATGTCGGATAGCGAAAATCGAGGATATATCGGGCACTGTTTTAAAAAACCTGTCTAGTCCGCTTAGACGTACGCCTAGGCCTAGGTGGTATCTAGGCCGCCTAACTAGCGTCTAGGCCGTATTTAGGCTGTCCATCTAGATTTTACGAACGTTTAGGAGAGCATTGTCTGTTTACGTGGATTGCACCCTGCAGGCATTGGTTGTGATTTTATGTGTTATAACCTACACGTTCTCCAAACTCCATTAACCTCCAAATATGAACCTCCACTACCTCCTCCGACCTTCAGCAAAACCTCATCGATCACCACTTAAATGAAGAAAGAAATCCGTCTAGACATCAGTCTGGCATCTAAGCTTTCTATAACATTGACATTCACTATCAATTATTGTAATTAAAAATAAAAAAAGAAAACATCTTAGGCTCTAGTATTGTTAATTATTATTTTGGCTATTTAGTATCTAAGTATGCATGATTTATTGTGGAACTAAGATTGCTATCTTTTTTTAAAAAATTATATGAATTTAATACATATTTTTATCAATTATTATAATTAAACAATTTAAAAATAGTCAAACATCTTAGGCTCTAGTATCTTTAACATTGACATTCACTATCAATTATTATATCGGCTCTTTTCCTTTCGATGAAGTTGATCCTGATTTCTTCTTTCTTTTATACATTTGTAACCTTCCACTCTTTCTCTTCCTTGGTTTAGCTCCCGAAATATCTCCAACTTGCCTAAAAGTTGAACACTCCTGGAAATACTTCATCATCACTATTATTCTCCTCCTCACCCGACAACCATTCGGTGACTCTTTTCTCATCATCGTAGGCAGATAAAGGATATCTATTTAGGACGGTATGCTTGTTCTTCAACTTTGCATTGAACTTGACAAAGACTAAGTCATTAAAGTTTTTTATGAGTTAGTCTATTCCTCTTCTTCGTATGAATCTACAAAAGAAAATCATGAATTAGCATAAAAAACTAATCATCAAATACTACAATACAAGCCTAGAAGATGATTAAAATTTAAGAAATAATATTACCATCTCAAATGTACTCCAATTTCTTTCACAAGCCAAAGAACTAGTTGTCAAGCCCAAAATCTTCATTGCCATCTTCTTTAACTCGGGAGTATCGTTTCCATAAAGCCTCCACCAAGTAACTAGTCAATTCATAATTGAAAAAATTTAGTAACTTATAAATTCAAAAAAGAGGTCAATGAATTAATTTGAATGAGAACATAAATTTACCCGGACAATCACCAGTAGCACTTCGTCTCGCAAATTGATCCCCAAATGACCCTAGGTGTTCTTGATAATTAGGTATTTGATCTACAAAGTGAAAGTCGCATGGTCATCGGGAAAGAATCTATACACACTTGACTATAGCATTCATGAAGCTTCCGTCACCTTCAATGTCCGTGTTAGCCGGGTAATAGTAAAAAAGATTAAAAAAGTAACCCGTTTTATGTAGCGTTTCACAAAGATTCTTCTTAATCTCGGCTCAATCATGGACAAAATGGGATTGTACTTCTCATCATTCCCAAAGGCCACTTTCAACTCTTACATAGCCACCAACATGTCCCTATATATAAATCTCATCGAACCGATTTTATCACCATCCGCTCTTCGAAGAATCTTCACTAGAGGGGTGAATACTTTGAGAGTAAAGTCTATATTATCCCAAAACTTATTGCTAGCAATTATCTCCGCAACCTACAAACATACAAATAAATCCAATCAATGAAATATAAATGGTCAAATGAATAAAATGAATGCAATTAAAAAATTTAATTGAAAATATACATTTTTGCCCACTGATGTTCTTGAAAGGCTACAATCTGTCCATTGGTAAGAGATAAACATTTGCCTCATCTCTTTCTTATGATCTCTTAATGACTGTAGAGAAAGGAACGTCATAGCAAACCTCGTAACTTCAGGTCTCACAAGATCACCCATAGTGAACTCCCTAAATAATTGAAGAGGTTTAGTGTGATTATATATGAACACTGATACACTCCTCCCCATTAAAATGGCATTACGAATGAGTTTTAGCTTAGCTATATCACACAACATCAAGTTCATTGTGTGTGCAGCACAAGTACTCAAGTAGTCCAAAATATATTTGGCCTATTCTCAATCAACAACTTAGAAGCCGTCATATTGTTTGAAGCTCCATCAGTGACTATCTGTATCACATTTGCCTCCCCTATCTGATCAATAGCATTGTCTACAAAATCACAGATATACTTAGCATCGTGCTTATCGGCCGATGCATCATGTGATGGCAAAAAACAAGCTATCCCAGCAGAATGTGCAACTATGTTCATGATGCTTCTAGACTTCTAATCACTCCATGCATCGGTCATTAACGAGCAACTATTGACAACACAAGTCCTTTTAAAATTTTTAACAATTTCTTTTGTCTCTTCAACTTCTTTTTGCAAACATGTCTCACTCAGTTCATACATGGATGGAGCTTACAAATTACTTCCAAACAAGCCAATAGCTTGTAGCCTTTGATGGAAATAGGGAAGCGTGACGGTATGAAATGGAAAGAGGGAAGCATCGCTGTCCATCATTGGTTGTTTTCCTTTTTCTACTATTTGGGCAATCTCTTCGGGAGAATGAGCGGCGAAGGAGTTCATTGGTCCAATCACCTTGTGGGAGGATGATGAGCTTCTTTGACTGCTTAATGAGATGGAGTTATGCTCCTCCTCATCCTCCCCAATATGCACCTCCCTCAACAAATTATGCATTATCATCTCCTTCTCATCCTTACTCTTCTTTGCATTGTCTAAAATTTCAGAAACTTTCGCCTTCACATCATCGGGTACTTTCACACACGGCGCGCAATTTCCCCTCTTTCCGGCTAAGTGTTGTTTGAATAGGCTAATCCCGCCATTGAGAATTTGAGTGTAATATTTGCATTTAATTTTACTTGTATCGGAACCAACTCTCTCCCCATATTGCCAACATGGATCTTTACCGTCCTGTTTTGATGTTATTGATGGTCTAGTAGATCCTTGTCCTTCAGACGACATGATTCTACAATAAATAACAAGACAACAAATATGGATTTCGACAGCATATTTGTAATTCAATTACTAACAAAAAATTAATTTTTTTTTACAGGGGAAAAGATTCAAGAGGGAGGCTTACCTGATTTTGAGAAACAAGTCATCTTACTTAGCAGACACCACTCAGCAGTCACACAAACTGAATCTGCAAAGTGCAAACTGAATCTACAAAGTGCAAACAGAAAAAAATTTATCCACAGAGTTCGATCACTATACAACTCGTAATCATCTAGAGTATAATTAGGATTAATGTAATCATCAAAAAGTAAAGAATCACCACCTCCAAACAGATAAAACTAGAATTTTCTTCCCTCTGTGATTATTCACTGTTTCCCTCTATTGACAAACATTGAATTTTATAAATGAATACTTTACAACAACAAAAAGCATGAAGCTATTTGAATATGTGATGTAACCAAAAAATAGTAAAAACAAGGGGAAACAGTGAATAAGATAAACAAGATGAAATCAACAGTAAAATCTTGATGGCAATAATAAACATCAAGAAATAGAAGAGAAACGATGCCGGAACCCCAAAGAGAGAGAGAGAGAGAGAGAGAATCAGACGAGAAAAAGAAATCTTGATGTCGGAACTTCGAAGCAAGAACTTTTCTGACATACCTGACGGCTGAAGCCTCAGGAAGCAAGAACTTTGAAGGCAGTCAAAGGTGGCTGAAGCAAGAACTTCGAAGGTTGTTGAAGGCGGCCGAAGCCTCAGGTTCAACACAGGTCAAAGGCGACAGCGTCGGCGAGTGAGAGACGAAGAAAATGAAGGCGGCTGTTCTCTTCCCAAGTTTCCAGTCGCTGTCCTGTAGCTCTAGCTTTTTGCTTTTTTCTTTCTTTCTATCGAGTACTGGGTTTGGGTTCGCAAAAAGTCCCTCAAGTTCAACACAGGTCGAATGGGTATGGGTTTTCGTCACAAAGTGACAAAACCCAAACCCAATAAGCCAACGAAGCTTTAAACCGAAATCTGGGGATTTCGGCCGATTTTTTAAAGGTGAAAAATCAACCGACATGACCGATATTTCCCCGATATCTCCGATTTCCTCCTAAAAACTGATATACAACTCAAAATAGACCGATTCGTGTTGCTCGACCCCTCAATCCGATATATCAGCTGACATGTCAGTCGATATTTAAAACATTGCTTCATAGCTAACAAACAAAACCCAATCCGACCTAAAATTAACCTGAAATTTCCCACATGCTTCCAGCATGTTCAGATCAGGTTGGTTGGTTAGATTTGTCATAACTATCTTGAAATTCAAGAACTCTTTAAGCAAATTGCAAACATTCAACAATTTAAACAATACAATTGTAGGTACAAAATTGCCTAAAACAATTAAGGGTTTTTATCAAAATATTACTAATACAAATACCACAAATCTTAGAAAACAATTTAACTTTCATTACTTACATAACATATAAATATCTTAATTCATCTACCTGACGATTCATTTTTTTACTTTGGAAGAAGAGAGGTGAACGTGGGAAGATGGACAAAGAGGGCTTTGGTTGAATCAAAGTACTAACGTATACGATTGTATGATATTGTAATCAAGGTTTTAAATATCGGCCGACATGCCCGACATGTCGGTTTGAGGGCTTGACCGACACGACATGGACGTTTTCAACTCGTATATCGGTTTTCAGGGCCAAATTGGAAATACCAGGGTCATATTGGGCATATCGGCCTATTTTTTAGCTTTGAAAAATCGACCGATATGGTACTTTTATTTAAGATCTGTTTTTTGTTATCGGATTTGAGTTTAGTGATAAATACCCAAACCCGTTTGACTCGTTCTCATGTTTAAGGGTTCCTTATGAACCCGATAGAAAGAATTTATGAACCCAAATCCATATATTATTTACTTTTTTATATGTTTAGTCTATAGAATTTATAAAGTATGCTTATATTGAATTTATGAATGCTTAGATTATATTTAGGACATGATATTATACATATGCACACTACCCGATATAGCAATCCGATATTTAGTCAATGTCCCTCGATATATCCCCGATTTCCGCTATCCGATATGGATTTCAGTCATCCGACATGAACCCGACATCCGCTATTCAAAACCTTGATTGTAATAGCATTTGAGGTATTTAACTAACTACCCCCAAAAGTTAGCTTAACCCAATCCATTAAAAAAAATCCAACCCAAGCTTCTCAACCCATGTCCAACCCAGCCCCATTTTTTTACACGAGTTGAGTTTGGGTTAACCCAACCCCTTTATATCCTTATATAGAAGTTGTTATTGCGGATAATCGATGGTATCGTCATATAAGACGACTTTTGGATGGTCAAGTCTATGCTTGGAATCCAGCATGATATGGCCAAT
This sequence comes from Asparagus officinalis, assembly GCF_001876935.1. NCBI lineage: Eukaryota > Viridiplantae > Streptophyta > Magnoliopsida > Asparagales > Asparagaceae > Asparagus > Asparagus officinalis. The sequence continues at coordinate 18,218,610 of NC_033799.1, read as the reverse complement.
GTATACTGATAACAACTGATGCTTCAAAACTCGCTTTTAACTTGCTCTTAATTGTCTGACTAACTGATCAGCCTTAGATCTGGTCATATATAAGTAGATTATGAAGATAGGATATCTTAGAAAATAGCTGTATGCTATCTGCTAAGCAATATTGTACTTATGGAGTGGTCATGATCCATGGAGGTGGATCTAAATACTATATTTCTAGTTTCTAATAGGAGAAAAGAACTCCGGGATAGAGACGGCCAAGGAATCGGTTCCTTCTAGGTCTTAAGTTTGATCTTTCACCATCCAAAATGTAGGTCCCTGAGAATTGACCAGCAGTTGACAGAGGGAAGCACATATGGCCGAGATTAGGTGTGTAAGAGGCACAAATACCTACAATAAGTGGAATTCCACTTTCTACTGTAGATGATAAAGAGGGAGGGGAATATGTAAATTTATGAGGAAAACATAAGATTGAGAGCAGCTGAAACAGAAGAACAGGAAGGCTACTGGTTCATAAAATCTGAGAATTCAGGATTGCTAATGTTTTGTAGAAAAAATATTTATAAGAAGAAATCATCTGATTGCATAAAAGGACAAAATGAAAGAGTAGAAGACCTCCGAAACACTGGAATGTGTTGGAGATGCTTCTGAAATAGCTTGGCTATGAGGATGTAACCTTGGTATCCAAGAGTTGGCATGGTTGGCGCTCGAGTAGGTTGTGTGTACTTCTAAGGCACATTATTTTCTGATTCCTTATAACACTGCCATTTGGAACCTTTTTCCCCTACAGGGACCATGTTTCGTGCCTCAAGTCACCCTAGGTTACTTTTCTTTGTAGTGGATTATGCCTTTTCTGATTCTTGTATTCTTTTAGGTTTTGTGCAGGCTTAATGGAAGTTATTTTATGGCGACGGTGTGCTTGCAGGTATCAAAAATCAGATTTGGTGAAACTTGATGTCCTCCTCAACGGCCAACCCGTTGATGCATTGGCATCTATTGTCCACAATTTGAACGCACAAAGGATTGGACGCCAGTTGGTTGAAAAGCTAAAAGAGTTCATAGACAGGTATTCTCAGCTTTTAGTTCAGATCTCACATATACTTTCAGTAATCATTTTGTTTTTTTATTACTCATTTTGATATGAATTGATAGGCAAATGTTTGAGATAACGATACAAGCTGCAATTGGTTCGAAGGTTATTGCAAGGGAGAGGTATGCAACCCATACAACAACTACTTTCCTGGGTTTAGTGAAATATTTATCTTATGGAGACCTACCACGCTTTTTCCCATGCATATTTGTGTTTCTCATAGAGCTATTCAAGAACTGCTAATGCATGTTTATACATATAGAACTAATGCAGATAGGCCTACTTATCGCCCATTGAACTTTTGGTAAATAATTCTACATGTCCGATTACACATTAGTAGGATTTAAATGAACTGAGTGACAGATAATATGCTTAACCACACTGTGCTAGAAAACAGCTAGGAAACCCAAAAGCTGAAATTTAAAGAGCAATATGTGCATATTTTCAACATATTTATTTAACATAAGCAAGGAAATTTAAGCGATTAGGTTGCTCATCCCGAAATGGTATTCTTTACTAAGTTGTAGCATGACATGGAGTCTATATGTCAAGTCCAAAAATCAAACTTCCAAAATATTGTAGCACCTAAAGTAAAATGTCCTACATTTTGTAGCATAATGGGGACTAGAATGACCTTTGACATCTTCTCTCGTTAATCCCAGCATAATTCTTTTGAATGCTTGAATTTATTTGTTTTCGTCAAGGTTTTAAATGTTGGATGTTGGGTTCATGTCGGACGGCTGAAATCCATGTCGGATAGCGAAAATCGGGGATATATCGGGGGACATAGACTAAATATCGGATTGCCATATCGGGTGGTGCACATATGTATAATATCATGTCCTAAATGTAATTTAAGCATTCCTAAATTCAATATAAGCATACTTTATAAATTCTAGAGGCAGCGCCTGCGATGGGTGGATTCCTCGCAGGGAGGCAGTGTTGGTGCTCTTATTCTTCGTATGTTCGGGGTCCTTCGGATGAGTCACCGATCACCTTGCCGCCCTCGGGTTCGGTTGGGGTTCAGATTTTGGGGCGCAACGGGAGATGAACGATGGGGGTCTGAGATGGAGGTGGGGGAAGGTCGTCGTCGTTCACAAAAGGAGTGATCGGTTCCCAAGTTCGTTGTAGCCCTAATTTTTTTTTCTTTCTATCGGGTTTATAAGAAACCCTTAAATATGAGAACGGGTCAAACAGGTTTGGGTTTTTATCACTAAACTCAAACCCGATAACAAAAAACAGATTTAAAAAAGGGGTCATATTGGCCGATTTTTCAAGGCTGGAAAATCGGCTGATATGCCCGATATGACCCCGATATTTCCGATTTGGCCCTGAAAATCGACATACGAGTTAAAAACGCTCATGTCGTGTCGCTCAAGCCCTCAAACCGACATGTCGGCCAACATTTAAAACCTTGGTTTTCATCGCAGAAATTATAGTTCTAACCACAAAGTAGTATAACAAAGTTTGTAAAACCAACAATTACTAGTACTCGATAAAATCACCATTCCTTTTTAATGAAAAAGGGCCCTAGCGCTAGCATTAATGTCAATACTCAAGGATACCAAGGGAATTCCTTTTATTGCTGAGACAAAAATCTTCATACTCATGTTGGCAGGTGCCACAACCTTGCGTTCAGTTTCAACCTGCTAGCTGAAGTAAATAGTAATCCTCTGTTGAAATAAATTCTTGCTGAGACTGTGTTTACCTTACATATGTATTTGTTTCTTAGTTTATTGTTATCAAGTAATAATGCAAATTGACATTGGTATATGGGTGCACTAGCACAACTAAAGATTTTTACATCACTATGATAGGATGAACTTGGACTTTAGCTACTTTGGTGAAGTCGTACATTTATGTGCCAATTTGATTTGTAATTATTTACACACATTACTGGCTAACCAAGTCAAAAGGGCATAATGGGGACTGGGATGACCTTTGACATCTTCTCTTGCTATTCCAGCAAAATTCTTTTGAATGCCTGAATTTATTTGTTTTCATCGCAGAAGTTATAGTTCTAACCACAAAGTAGTATAACAAAGTTTGTAAAACCAGCAATTAGTACTCTATAAAATCACCATTCCTTTTTAATGAAAAAGGGCCTTAGCGCTAGCATTAATGTCAATACTCAAGGATACCACGGGAATTCCTTTTATTGCTGAGACAAAAATCTTCTTACTCATTTTGGCAGGTGCCACAACCTTGTGCTCAGTTTCAACTTGCTAGCTGAAGTAATTAGTAATCCTCTGTTGAAATAAATTCTTGCTGAGACTGTGTTTACCTTACATATGTATTTGTTTCTTAGTTTATTGTTATCAAGTAATAATGCAAGTTGACATTGCTAAATGGGTGCATTAGCACAACTACAGCTTTTTACATCACTATGATAGGATGAACTTGGACTTTAGCTACTTTGGTGAAGTCGTAAATTTATGTGCCAATTTGATTCGTAATTATTTACACACATTACTGGCTAACCAAGTCAAAAGGGCATGAAACTGTATGTAAAGGATGTAATCTTTAGGTTGCAGACAATAAAAGAATCACATAGGAAAAGTATGATTTAAGTCTCAAACCCAGTGGATTAGAATCACATGGAGATTGAGTCACCAACACCTTCTCCAATTTCAGAATACGATATTTGTCATGATCATCAGATTGGAGTTAGATTTGAGTTGATTTAGCTTCAAGAAAGGTTTAATATAATTTATTCTCTGGTAGGCAACCTTCTATTTGTTGGTTGCAACTTCCCTCTCAAGATATCACTTGGTAAAATAGTATAGTGCCATGAAACCCATAATAGTGACGCCATGGTTTACCTATTGGATGTGCAGTTTAAACTCATCTAAGCACGAAAATTACGAACTGTTGTTTAAGGAAGTAGGTAACAATGTATTTCTTGTCCCTTAAAAACCACTGCCTATCTTAGTTATTTCCTTATATTCTCATTTATTGTATCATGTTCAGTTTCATTATTCATCAAATTATTATTTTTTCCTTGTCAGTATTTCAGCAATGAGAAAAAATGTCCTGGCAAAATGTTATGGGGGGGATGTTACTAGAAAGAAAAAACTTTTAGAGAAGCAGAAGGAAGGAAAGAAACGCATGAAGCGCGTTGGATCTGTTGATATACCACAAGAAGCATTTCATCAGATTCTGAAAATCTCGTAAGGGTATATGGGTAAGTTTTAAAACCTATATCTGTTGATTGATAAGGATTTGATTCTTTCTTTTATTTTGCAAGGATAAGCTAAAGTGGTGTAGTGCTATTACTGCTCTTATTTCTGAGAACATAAACCTCTTTTCTGTTTCACTATTTTTATTTAGCATTACGCATTCGAGAAAACTGCTCAGTAGCAAGGCCTCATTAGAGATACTTATCACTGTGGCATTGCCCTATTTGGTTGCACACAAAACTTATAATATTAGTTTGCAACTTTTCAATACTAGACCACAAATATCGATTGTCAGGACATTTTTGCTTTTTGTTTTTTTTTTTTTTTTTGCAGCTTGAAAAATACCATGATTGATTGTAGGCTGCTCTTCCAATTCTATGAAAGTAAGGAGAATATAAAGCCCATGCAAGTTGATGATTATCTCTTGCATTGATTCACATCCAACAAGCATGATTTAATTCTAGGTGAACTCTGATTATCTTGCTGATACCAGTCGTATGTAATAACATCAAGTGATCTTTAAGCACACCGCACAAGTAAATATGCGCCAAGCACAAAAAAGAACAAGAACCTAGTATTTTGGAGGTATTTATATACATTGAGACTAGAATGCCTTTGTTCAGAAGTAATTACCTGTTTATTGATATTGACCAGATTGAAACATATAAGTACAAATACAATAGAACTGAGCTAGGCTACTATTAGTGTATCCAAATGTGGATATCATACATCCAAATTAAAGATTTGGATTTCTGAATTGAAAATCTATCCCCTTGGAGGCACGTGGATTGCTTGAGACTCAATTTCTAATAGTTTCGACATCTTTTTAATAATGTTTTTTTTTTTTTTTTGGGGGGGGGGGGGGATTCTAGTATTGAAAATTCTGAAAATATGATTTTGACAAAATAAGATGCTAAGATTAAAAAACGTTGAGATCATCTGAGACTTTATTTCTAAAAGAGTTAATGTGTTGTAAATCACATTCACTGGTACGGATTTTCAATCTGGTTCCAAATTTTAAATTTGGATTCATAATATCCACATCTTAGATGCTAGCAATAGTAGCTCAACTCCATGTCAAACTTGTAGTCATTTAGATCCCTGTATCATTCACTATGAAGTTCTAACACCAGTATAGTTAAGGCCTGGATTTCTCATGATCATACTTGTCTTACTACCAAGTACTTTTCAATTTCAGATACTGAGGAGGAGTCGATTTCTTTCGGTCCAGTGATCAGCAGATTATGTTACCCAGAAGAAGCATATGATGACCCATAACAAGAGGAGTGAAACCATCTACAAATACTTTGAAGAATTATAAAAAAGGAAAGAAAAAGATTTCTGCTAACTTTTTGCTTCCAATTCGGAGGATATGGAGGAAACTGGTTACGGAGCCCCATAACGGTTATGCATACATGCAGGCGCATTGCGGCATGTAACATTTTTGTACCTGTTCGCCAAAATATGTAATGTTTGTATTACTGCGTATCATTTTCTTGAGCAAGCAGGGCTGTTTGCAAAAACCTCCGTCAAATAAAGCGCCACCACATACATGTTTTTATGGAGTTAAATTTTTTTTGGTTATATTGTGCATAAACGTCTTGCCAAATAACGGTATTTTGGAAAGTTTTAAAACGGTCAATTAACTATTTAGTACTCCTGATGTTCAAACTATCCCTTCACTATATTTATACGTCTGACCATGTGACATCAACGCGTTGCGAAGTAACCTAAAAAAAACTTCTTATAGACGTCTATTTATCGTAGGACATGTATAGGTAAAAGACAAGATAATTCTGTTCGGAAATGTGGTCGAAATGCCAATAAAAATGTTCATCAATAATAAGTGACTAATTTATTGTAGTACGCATGCGTCTGCAGGTAACCCAAACTTGGTAAACTTTTAAGCAACCACGCATATAATTGAAATATCTTCTGGTACACTCATGATAATTAGACAAGACCCAAATTAGACGTAAAAGAAACCCGAAATATTTATGCTCTAAAACTCTATAACATGCCAAATCTCACAAAAAAACACTTTGGCAACAGGCAGGCTCGGATGCCTTCCTTAAACAGCAACTGTCCAAAAAATATCACTCACTCGTGCAACGGTCCCCCAAAACAAACGGCAGAAGTCATGTGAAGAACTAACCACAAATTACAGATAAATATGGGTCTCAATCATTCAATGATAGGGAGCCAAGCTGAGTTGCAGCATCTCTAAGAACTCCCATGGCCTCCCCGACTTTCTTTTGCAGGGAATCTGGAGATTCAATGAGGTGCAGAACTTCGGTCTGATCCATTTCGAGCAGCATTCCAGTCACTTTGCCAGCATTTTCTTGCTCTAACTGTTGAACCAGTGGGTATAATTGCTCACCTAGCATCTGAAAGCCATAAGATAAAGTTAATAAATGTATGTGCGTGTGATTGTGAGTATGGAAGAAAACAGGTAAATTATTATCATTCAGAACTTGGAACTTGAGGTGGAGATGGGTTGGATATGAAATACTTATCATATATGTATTCGCTTCGCATAAACAGATACGATATGAATATGGTTCGATAAGGAAAACGCACAAGTTCATACAAGCCAAAATCAAATATCAAATATGGACAATGATCGGGTAAAGAGGAAACATAAGCGGACAAAAGCGGATATGATGACAAAGGATAAGATAGAAAAATGTATATAGCTAATGTGATACAAAAGCTGTATGGAAAAAACAAAATTTCTCAAATTAGAGTCGAACATGCAATTTGACATATCCAGAAGGTAAGGTTAGATTTCTGGATCATGAAAATTGGTCTCAAATCCATTTATTTCTCAAATCAATTAAATTTCAAGTCAAAACAACTTTACTTTGTATGAGCAATAAACAATTTCGCATACAGATTTAGATATTTTACATGTATCTTTATCCTCATCTGTTCCCTAACAATAATTAAAAGAGCTATATTTATCCTTATTGATATCCTATCAGATACAGATATTTAGTATCCACATCCGAGTAATAATAACAAATTTAACCATAATGTAAAGGAGTCAGACGTTCATACCATTCGTTGTTGCTCAGGAGGGGCAGAAGCTAATGCAGAAGCAAGAGCTGATATCGGGATTGATGGAGAACGAGGTACTTCCATCGGAGAAACCTGCATGCTATTAGCTTCAAGCGGCACTGGCACCATCGGACCCATTAGACCCTGAGGCATCATGGCTGGGTCCACACTGTTACGAGGATTTTGCATGTATCTGAAGCCCTGATTAGGGTTACGCTGCATCAACTGCATTGTGAAGATATGGAATCAGAAAAACCCAAAATTAACTACAACAACAAGTATATAAAATCAATATGAAAACGGTTGAATAAGATTATACAAATAAAAAACAAAGAAAGTGAGCACATCACATGGAAAATAATAGTCTCTAGAAAGACAGCAGATTCCAAACAAAATGATCTTCATTAGTGGAATGATAAGGTCAAAGAGACTACAAAGATCAAGAAAAATATTCTTTTTAGATCTATCTTACAAAAGATCATACATGTTCGTGCACAAGTTGCGACCAACGCACAAATATACCCACACAAACACCTCATGACACCCACTCCCATGCCAACACCCATAGGCAGTCGCGGGTCCAGAAAAATTTTATTTTTATTTTAATTTTTTTTTTTTTTGGGGGGGGGGGGGGATGAGCGTCTATTTACATTAAATGAAAAATTAAATATTATAAACATATTATCTTAATGTGAATGTACTTAATAGTATACTTTATTGTTGAACAATATAAATGGGCTTTTACTTTTCAATTGTCTAATTGAAATTGTTTATTAATTTCTTTAATGTTTTAGAGTTGATCGGGCTTGAGGGTGCAATTTTGAAAATTTAGGGGGGTTGGGGGGTTGGGGGGGGGAGGGGGGCGGGTTTACATGCAATGTATATAACGTTTAAGGGTGCATTGCTTGGCTTTGAATCCGCCCCTGCCCATAACCACATGCATAGGGGTGGTAAACGATCGAATCGAATCGAATACTAAGGTGTTCGTATTTGTATTTGTTTAAAATTATCAAATTCGAATGCGTACTCTAATATTCATATATCTAGTTTTTCGAATTTGAACTCGAATACTTGGTATTTGATAAATATTCATGAATATTTACGAATACTTATCGAATATCAAAGTATATTTATTCTGCTAAAAAGTTTTGATTTTCTAATAATATTAAAATTCATAAATAAAAAATATTTCTTTATAATATATGATGTATATATTTAAATCAAAAATTTAATAAGAAAACAGATTTTAAGTCTTAAAATCAGTATATAAAATTTAAGTAGAAATGAAAAGTGAGTTAAAAATATGACATTATATGTGCAATACTACAAATAATAAGGTGTGATCAAATTTTAAACGAATATTTAATAGACAAACGAATCGAATATACATCTGGCTAAATTCTATTCGTTATTAAACTCAAATACTAAAAAATATTTGTTTAGTGGTAAATGAACTACCGAATCGAATATGACCGAATAGTTATTCGAACAATTATCGAACTATTTGTTAATTATTTGGTTCATTTCCACCCCTATGCACAAGCTCACACACGCACCTATGTTAGTTTGCATACTGCATGCGCCACACACACACACACATACAAACACAAATTTAGAGAGGTTAAAACCTTTGCATGAGATTATAGTACACTTATAAGGCAGGAACAGCCCGCACAGAGTTTATTATACCTGTGGCTGCTG